>NW_027070106.1:80182-97554 GCF_002906115.3 Quercus suber
AAACACGTCTTAACTCACTCCAAAGTCCAAACCTGAAAGCAAAGATACTTCCACAAGATCTTAACGTCAAAGTAATAGATGGAATTATTTTAAGCAGAACTCGATCACGAGAGTTGGTTTGGATGGTCCATGGTCAGGTTTCGTGTGAGAATATGATAGAATGTATTGGTGTGAGCATTTAGACGAGGTTGTGCATAATTTATCTATTTTTGTCTATCAAAAAATTTTAGATAAAATATTTTTTTAATTTTTAATTTTACTAAAAGTTTATTTTTTATGTTTAAATTTCAAAAATTATTTGCTGAAAAAAAATTCAAAAATTCTCTTTTTATCCCTAATACACACACACACACACACACATATATTTACTATATATGTATTAGTAGCTTAGATATTAGAGGCAAAAAATAGGGATAAAAATAACTTTAAAAAAATAGTTTAAGGATGAAAAAAAAAAAATCAATAATTTAGGATAACAGCAAAATAGTGAAATACTTTCAATATTTTTAGGATAAAAAGATGATTTTTTCAATAGTTTAGGGACCAAAAAAGAAATTTTTAAATCTTAGGGACTAAAATAGTATTTTACCAAAAAAAATTATTTTTACTTCCCATTTTTCAATTTACAATACAAAAAATTAAAATTTTCTAAACCAACCAATACATATTCATAATAGGATAAAGTTTAGTTACAAAATTGGTTGTAATTTTAGACTACAACTTTATTTAATATCTTTTTATTGGATTTGAATTTTGAAATATCTACCGTTAGATTACATCTTTTTTTTTTTATATTCTACATACTTGCAAAATTTCTAGAAAATTAAAGATTAATAGCTATGTTATCAATAAATTCTTTAAATTGAAAGTTTTTGTAGTTTAAAATTATGCATAAAATATAAATTTATAGATTATATAGTAAATAACATCTTATTGACACAAAAGTTGACATGTGTAATAGGAGTGTAAAAAACATGCAATTCAACAGTAGATTTTTAAAATATGTAGTAATGTTTATTTTATTGTGTAAGGCTGTAACCTTGTGCTACAACAAATATTTATTCTTGGGGAAAAAAATATAAGGGAAAAGTTTCGCAATAAACTTTGTAGTTGATATATTTATTCTTAGGCTACAACTTCACTCAATTTCTATTTATTTGATGTGAATTTTGACAAATCCACAAAATTTTTTTTTTTTGAAACAGAAGCATATCATTCAATTAATTAGGAAAATTAGCATCTTGGTACAAAGCTTCCCTAGCTATTGGAGGAACATCTTCCATCCAAAACAAATTTTGACTAATGTTTCTAGCAGATTGAGCTAACTCATGAGAAACTCTATTCCCCCCTTGCCTAGTACATTCAATCCTAACCCATTGCAAGTTCCTAACCAAATGATGAATATCCCCAATTACGTTCCCAAGAAAAGAATAATCATCCTGCAAAGCCAAAACATCTTTCATGACAGAAGAATTATCCCCTTCAATGACAAGTTCAGAGAAGCGAGCATCAACGACAAATTCAATAGTTTTCTGACATGCAAGAAACTCAGCCTCCTTGCTACAAGATACCTCAGGACCCTTTGCTGCCATGGCTGCCATAACCTCACCTTTTTCATTCTGGATAACTGCACCAAAACCTGAACTATTAAGAGTAAAAAACAGAGCTGCATCAAAGTTAAGCTTGAAGATCAAAGGAGGAGGGGGCTGCCAGGTGTCGCAAGAAAATTTCCCTCCATGTGCTGGTCCCATCAATACTGATTCAGTCCAAAACTCCTTAAGAAACTATGTTGCCCGATTATTCAACTAACCTGGATCAAGAAACTTACTTCCATGCACAACCCGATTTCTTTGATTCCAAATCAGCCATGCTTGAATGAGCACAACCTCCATATCATGAGACTCTACCTGCTCCAATAAGTATTCCATTAACTGAAGCATATCCACCATACCTGACCTACCTTTCTGCAGAATTTTTAAGCTACCTACCCACACATCTCTAGCCGCACCACATTCCCAAAGCCATGGACAACTGATTCCGGAAACCTCAACAAATTGGGCACATCGCATCTGCAATAATTTTTCTCTTAGATAGATTCAATTTTGTTGGTAAGATTTCATTACAAGCTCTCCACCCAAACACCTTTATTCTATTAGGAATTCTAAGCTTCCAAATTCCATACCAAACCTCCTTTCCAGCACAACCTTGAGAACTCTCAACTACCCTTCCTTCTCTCAACACTTCCCTAGCCACCTTGTAAGTGGATTTAACAGTAAAAATCCCCTTCCTTTGGTGCATCCAGATCATAAAGTCCTCCACATGTCTTCGGCTGAGTTGTACTACAAATAGCTTCGGCATCTTCTTTTCCAAACATATCCATGATAAAATCAGCCCTCCATGCATGCAAGTCTTGGTCAATTAATTCATCAACAGTCACCTCATGAACTTCATCTTTAACTAGATTTAGAGGTGCATTTGTTGGATAATTCGGTATCCATTTATCCCCTAGAATTCGAATTGAGTGGCCATTCTCAACTCTCCAACAACATCCAGACTTCAAAATAGGAAAAGTAGCCACAATACTCTTCCAAACAAAAAGAGAAATTTGGTGACTCCTTAGTAGCAAAGAGAGAAGTTCTTGGAAAATATCTAGCTTTAAGGCATTGAAACACCAAAGAATTATTATTATGCAGCAACCTCCACCCTTGTTTAGCTAGCATTGCTAAATTAAAGGCCCTTAGATCCCTAAAGCCCATTCCTCCCTCCCTCTTTGATAGCATCAATTTTTCCCACCTCTGCCAATGAATTTTCCTTTCATTCCCCACCTGTCCCCACCAAAACTTAGCACACATTGCATCCAACTCATCACAAAGTTTCAAAGGGAGTTGGAAAACACTCATAGTGTAAGTAGGAATAGACTGAGCATCCGCTTTGATTAGAATTTCCTTACTAGCCTTAGACAACATCTTCCTTTTCCACCCCTGCAATTTTTTCCATATCCTATCCTTCAAGTATGAGAACGTATGATACTTTGTTCTCCCTACTAAGGTAGGCAGCCCTAAATAAGACTCAAACCGGTTCACTTCCTGCACTCCCAAAGTCCTCAAAATGCCTTGCTTCTAACTGGCTGAAGTATTGCTGCTAAAAAAGACCGATGACTTCTCCAAGTTTATGCACTGGCCTGACGCATTAGCATAGGTCTGAAGCATCTCAGAAACGACCTCCACTTCATTTTGTGTTGCCCTGCAGAAAAGAGGGAATCATTTGCAAACAATAAGTTAGAAACTTTCGGTGCCCCTCTGCAAATGAAGGCACTATGAATTTTGCCATCAGAATTTTGCTTTTGCCAACAAAGATGTAAATCCCTCTGCACATTACAGAAATAAGTACGATGAGAGAGGGTCTCCCTGGTGGATTCCCCAGATGGAGTCACATTCCCATAAGGCTTTCCATTAAGTAGAATAGAGAATGATGTGGTAGTGACACATGTCATCACTCTCTCAATCCATTTTTCTAGAAAGCCTAACTTCTGCATAATGGCTTGTAAAAATAGCCATTCCACTTGATCATATGCTTTGCTGACATCCAGCTTCAAAGCCAAAGCACCTGTTTTACCCTTCTTTTGACATGCATGGAATGCAATACCTCATATGCCACAATAAAATTATCTGTAATAAGTCTACCTGACACAAAAGCACTTTGAGTGGGAGAAATAATATCAAGAAGCACTTGTTTTAGTCTATTGGCAAGGACTTTAGAGATAACCTTATAAATGACATTACAAAGGCTAATAGGTCTAAATTCAGACATTTTCTTAGGATTCTTCACTTTAGAGATAAGCACAATATTGGTATGATTTAAATCTGGTAACATAACTCCATTATTCAAAAAAAATTTCCAGCATTCACTACATCATCACCTATAATATGCTAGAATTTTTGATAAAACAAGGCATTTATACCATCAGGGCCAGGTGCCTTTGTTGGTCCCATCTAAAATACAACTTCCTTGATTTCATCAGCAGTAAAATCCTTGGAAAGCATCTCCTGCATGTCTGTAGTTACTCTGCCGAAATTGTACTTAAACACTCCTCCATTTGATGACATGATCCTGCAGAAAAAAGATTCTCAAAATAATCAACTGCAACTCTGGCTATGTCCTCCACCTCCTCCACCCATTGCTCTTGTGAGTTCATGATACCCTTTATATAATTCCGTTATCTTTGTTGTGATGCTTTTGAGTGGAAAAATTTAGTATTTCTATCCCTATGTTTCAACCATGCAACCTGAGATCTTTGTGCCCAGTAAATCTCCTATTTCAATAAGAGATCATCCAACTTTTACTAATTGCCAAATACTCCACCTTACTTTCATCAGTAGTGTTAGCTCTATTAATTCTATCAAGCTGATTCTGAAGGGATTTAATTTCTTCCTACTCAGGTCTAGTCCTTGTGTCTCCCCATGCCTTTAATTCATCACCACATGCCCTAATTTTTGCATGCACATCTGCCAAACCCGAATCTCCACTTCCTGCCAAACTCTATGCTTGCTGAACCCAAGTCTCACAGTCATCCCACAACAACCAACTTTCTTCAAACTTAAACCTCGATTAGCTCTACGATGTTTCTATTTGAATTTTTGAACCTGGATAGCAATAGGAAGATGGTCTGAAGCATGAGGAAGAAGGTACACTACATTATTGACCTGAAATTTCTTAATCCACCCCTTCGTTGCCATAGCTCTATCAAGTTTTAATTTAGTATTTGCATCAACCGATCTCTTAGTAGTCCAAGTAAAAGGATATCCTTTGTAACCAAGGTCTTCTAATTGACAACTCTCCAAGGCCTCCTAAACTTGTTAATCTGGGAATATGTGGCTGCTGTATGCTTGTGTTTTTTGAAGAATGGAGTATAGCATTGAAGTCTCCAAAACATAACAGAAAACTATTGAATTTGTCGTTGATGCTCGCTTCTCTGAACTTGTCATTGAAGGGGATAATTCTTCTGTCATGAAAGATGTTTTGGCTTTGCAGGATGATTATTCTTTTCTTGGGAATGTAATTGGGGATATTCATCATTTGGTTAGGAACTTGCAATGGGTTAGGATTGAATGTACTAGGCAAGGGGGGAATAGAGTTTCTCATGAGTTAGCTCAATCTGCTAGAAACATTAGTCAAAATTTGTTTTGGATGGAAGATGTTCCTCCAATAGCTAGGGAAGCTTTGTACCAAGATGCTAATTTTCCTAATTAATTGAATGATATGCTTCTGTTTCAAAAAAAAAAAAAAATGGTGGATTTGTCAAAATTCACATCAAATAAATAGAAATTGAGTGAAGTTGTAGCCTAAGAATAAATATATCAACTACAAAGTTTATTGCGAAACTTTTCCCTTATATTTTTTTCCCCAAGAATAAATATTTGTTGTAGCACAAGGTTACAGCCTTACACAATAAAATAAACATTACTACATATTTTAAAAATCTACTGTTGAATTGCATGTTTTTTACACTTCTATTACACATGTCAACTTTTGTGTCAATCAGACGTTATTTACTATATAATCTATAAATTTATATTTTATGCATAATTTTAAACTACAAAAATTTTCAATTTAAAGAATTTATTGATAACATAGCTATTAATCTTTAATTTTCTAGAAATTTTGCAAGTATGTAGAATATAAAAAAAAAGATGTAATCTAACGGTAGATATTTCAAAATTCAAATCCAATAAAAAGATATTAAATAAAGTTGTAGTCTAAGATTATAACCAATTTTGTAACTAAACTTTATCCTATTATGAATATGTATTGGTTGGTTTAGAAAATTTTAATTTTTTGTATTGTAAATTGAAAAATGGGAAGTAAAAATAATTTTTTTTGGTAAAATACTATTTTAGTCCCTAAGATTTAAAAATTTCTTTTTTGGTCTCTAAACTATTGAAAAAATCATCTTTTTATCTTAAAAATATTGAAAGTATTTCACTATTTTGCTGTTATCCTAAATTATTGATTTTTTTTTTCATCCTTAAACTATTTTTTTAAAGTTATTTTTATCCCTATTTTTTGCCTCTAATATCTAAGCTACTAATACATATATAGTAAATATATGTGTGTGTGTGTGTATTAGGGATAAAAAGAGAATTTTTGAATTTTTTTTCAGCAAATAATTTTTGAAATTTAAACATAAAAAATAAACTTTTAGTAAAATTAAAAATTAAAAAAATATTTTATCTAAAATTTTTTGATAGACAAAAATAGATAAATTATGCACAACCTCGTCTAAATGCTCACACCAATACATTCTATCATATTCTCACACGAAACCTGACCATGGACCATCCAAACCAACTCTCGTGATCGAGTTCTGCTTAAAATAATTCCATCTATTACTTTGACGTTAAGATCTTGTGGAAGTATCTTTGCTTTCAGGTTTGGACTTTGGAGTGAGTTAAGACGTGTTTAGTAGAAAAATTTAAATAATATTGTATGTAATTTTTGGAAATATGTGTAAATAAGAAAAAAAAGTGTAAAAATATGTTTAATATTATTCAAAAATTAAAAATAAATTATTTAACAACTTTACTAAACAGACCTTAATTATAGCAATGTTCACGTCAAGGAAACTGTTTCGTACAGTTCATTTTTGCCAGACTGAGACAACACGATAAAAGAATCCCCAGAAAAGATTCTTCAAAAAATTCAGAGAAGCAACAAAAATTGGTGTGTGTTCTACACTTCAACACACTCCAGAAGAGAAGTGAGTAATGAGGATATGGGCCATATATGAAATTATGAGTCCCTACCCTACAAGTGTCAAAGGTTGTGGGACATTTCCTTCCCACCACTCACATGGTTTCTGCAGAGGAAGCAAGAAACCAAGAAAGTATCACAAATTCTGAAAGCGGAGGCAGTCCCCCTGGATTTGTTGCGTAGATATGGAATGTGACGTCGACCCTACAATTACAGATGCAGCGAGAATGCAAACATGTGAGGTGCTGTCCCTCTCAGTTCTTTCGTAGAGACATGTGAAGTGTGTCATAACACGAGCCACTCGTCGATATTACCTAGCTGACAATTCGACTGCAAAACCTAGTCTATTGGCACTCTTTCCAATCCCTACCATAATGGGACCATCCCCTATCATAAGTTTGTTTTTATTTTTTTTCCTATTATTTGACTGTTAGGACATATGTTATTCACATGTTAAAAATATATGTCACTATTTTATGTAGTTAGCTAATTCTTTTACAAAACGCACTTTACTTGTATTTGGGTAGATCTAGGATGTATTTAATAATTCAAGAAACCTTGTTTCAAGTTCAAGTGTTAAAACCATACAAATCTGTCCAAGAATCAAGTGAGAAAATGCTGAATTTTAAAACTCAATAGCTGCTCGACACCTCCTCGACACCTGGCTATCTGTCGAGATCTTCAGTTAATGCTTATCACAATCTCAATAGCTTCTCGATAGCTGGTCGATTGATCGAGAAAGTTTCTGTCCCCTCGACACCTTCTCGATACCTTCTCGACACCTCCTCGATAGCTGCTATTTGTCAAGATTCATTAAATCTCGACACCTGCTCGACACCTCCTCAATAGCTGCTATCTGTCGAGGTTACGGGAATTCAGATTTCTGTTTTTTGGGACAAGTTTATGTATTTGAGTAGGGTTTCTTTTCTCACAACCCTAGACCTATATAAGGCTTATTTTAGAGGCCGTCACATAAGAGAATACAAGAAGAACACATGCAAAAAGTGACCGATGTCTTATTCTCTCAAAAAGAAGTTATTGCGTCTCTGCGCCTTAGGGTTTTGTAACCAAGTGCTTCTTGATTTTCATTGTTGATGAAGTGAAGAACTTTGCAGCCAACATTCTTCTTCCTTAAGTTGGTGAGTGAGTCACATACTAGGATTCGTGCAAAGGAGTTAGTCACATATTGGGATCTATGCAACAAAAAAGGTGGCGTTCATATATTAAAGAGTTCAGAGGTTCTGAAGCAGTAGAAGGTTTCTGCTGTAAGTTCATCTACAGGGATTGTAGAGTCTAGGGACAAAAGTTTTGTACTAAATCTGAAACATCTCTTTACTATAGTGGATTGCTTTTCGGGAAAATTTCCCCCCAGGTTTTTTACTATGAAACTGATTGGTTTCATTGGTTTTCCTGAGTCATCATATCTTGTCTTATTTATTATTTCCGCTGCATGATTTTGACATGATATTGATATTTGTTTGTTTTAAAAAGTTTTATTAATAATAAATCTAATTAACAACTTGAGTTTAAAACTTGTTAATTCTATTAATCGGGGTCTAAATTTTGCCAACATTGACTATGAAGGTTTTTTTATTTAAATTATTATTTATAATTGCAACCTAAGATATTACTATAAAAATAAAATTATTAATGAAAATAGGTCTCAACTACGTAAAAATTATTTACAATACCAATTTGAGAACTCAAAAAATAAACGTTAAATTCGGAATATACGTAAACAATTAAGTGGAAAAGTGATCGGTTTGAATAAAAATAGTCATTTGAGAAATTAATTAATTAATTAATTAACAATCAGTAAATAATGAGGCAGTGATAGTTAAAGGTAAATATCAACAGAGACAGACAAGGGATGAAGTGAGATATTCGTGAGCGATTTGCTGAGTATATAAATTATTACAATATTAAAAAAATTTTATAAAAAAATAAAAATAAAAAATATTTTTTCACTCTTTAAAAGTGGAAAATATTTTCCGTTCCATGAACCTCTTGTTAAAAGTGGAAAACGCTTTCCATTCTATAAGACTTTAAAAGTTGAAAACAAACTAAAGTGAAATTCATGAATATTTTTTCCTTACTTCACAAGCAGGATATTTTTGCATTCTATCTCACAATCTTATATGATGTTTTAAACTAGTATTCACTATACACTAACACGATCCCTTATATAGTAACAAAAATAAATAAATAAATAAATAACACTAAATCATTAATGTTTTTTCCTTACCTTTCTTACTTTATGTTTGAGTTTTCTTTTATTTTGGTCTCTTATATTTAAAATGCTTTCATTTTTGTCCATAATATTTCATATCATTTGCAATAGCACTCTTCCATTTGAATTAGTTATTGATGTGACTGTTAAATGCTAGTCCAATCAAAAAGAAATATAAAAATTAAAACTTCTATCTATTTTAGAGATCGTAAAACCCTTAAATAAAGATTAAGGGTCTGTTTAGTCTCTAATTTTAAACTTACATTTTTACATTTTAAACAATATTAACCAACCCCTTTTTTTTTTTTTTTGGACAGGGAGAGCTCCAACCACTTCCACACACAGCATGACCGACAACAAATCCTCGCCAACATTGAGACCCATACTCATATTTACACAGACTATGGGTTGTGAGAACTACGTACACCTCAAAGGGACTAAGTACAGTAAGTCTAGGTTGTACTAATAATGTATGCATAATGGAGTTACCACTTAATTCTATTTTGAACAAAACCAAGAAAACCAAATGAGATTACATTTATTCAAAATAAAATCCATAATTATAGTCTCAAAATTGAGAAAAACAATTTACATAGCTATTTTCCTAGCTAAAATCTAAAGAAAAATTACACCACGTTAATTCATAGTTACAAACTAAGAAAAATAATAAATAATATATGATAGGTGCTAGCCTAAACCCCCAAATCTAGGTTTGAAGGCTAAATGATAAGACGAAAAGGGTTTAAACACCTATCTTACATGATCCAAAGATCTATCACCTAAGAATTAATGTCCAATAAAGAGTCTTGGTAATGATTAGCAAAGCAAATATACACTCTTCAGTGCCATAATGTTGACAATAACACCAAAACAAATAAAGTGAATTTAACCAGTAGAGACGATCCATGCATGAAATTAAAAGAAAACTTGAAATTCTCAAATTGGTAGATATGAGAAAGAGAGTGAGAGAGAGATGTTGCCAATAACTTGCCAAAAGATTGTAATAAAATAGCATTAAGTATTAGGATCTTCTACATTTAAAATTGATCTATTTTATAATTTAGATTAAATATTAAATATAAAAATGTATATATAGGGTTTATTTGGAATCCGCTTATTTTGTTGAAATTGAAATTTTTTTTGCTGAAAGTACTGTAGATAAATATAGAAGTTAGCTGAAATAGTATAATGAGACTCATGAATAGTATCAAAAATAAGCTGAATAGTAAAATAAATTGACAAAATTAATTATACTAAACGGACACCTAATACTACATTATTTAAAATTTTAAATAATGTGACACAATCAAATCCAAGAAATATAATTTTAATCATGAATTGTACCTTCTTCATTTCAAGTGAAATGGAAAGGATCTTGTTCTAGGATGAAACCACGGGATTAGTTCCACATAAATGCATGAATGACTTACAATAGGAAAGGAAAAGGAGAAACTTAGCTGCAAATTCATGACAACTATGAACTAGTAAGTTAATTAGGCATGTTTGGTTAACATTTTTAAAAGTGTTCTAAACATCACTGAAAAACTGTATGTTTAGAAATAGTTCTCAAAATTTTGTTTTCTAGTGTTTTCCCATAAAAACAAACATATAAAAATGATGGAATTACTATTGTGTAATGTGTCTCTTTTATTTGTTTTTGTAATGGGTGTTTTAAATAAAATTCACATCTAATATTAGTATAACACAAATACGACACTTTAATGAAGTGTTCATACTTTCTAACTTGCAAGCAAGACATGTTGAATGTAGGTCACCAGAAGGTCGCTAGCTAAAATAGCATTGATCACAGTTAGACAAGGCTCTAATACTTTTCATCCAAATATAGGGTCTATTTTGATACAAATTCTAGGATGAAACCACGGGATTAGTTCCACATAAATGCATGAATGACTTACAATAGGAAAGGAAAAGGAGAAACTTAGCTGCAAATTCATGACAACTATGAACTAGTAAGTTAATTAGGCATGTTTGGTTAACATTTTTAAAAGTGTTCTAAACATCACTGAAAAACTGTATGTTTAGAAATAGTTCTCAAAATTTTGTTTTCTAGTGTTTTCCCATAAAAACAAACATATAAAAATGATGGAATTACTATTGTGTAATGTGTCTCTTTTATTTGTTTTTGTAATGGGTGTTTTAAATAAAATTCACATCTAATATTAGTATAACACAAATACGACACTTTAATGAAGTGTTCATACTTTCTAACTTGCAAGCAAGACATGTTGAATGTAGGTCACCAGAAGGTCGCTAGCTAAAATAGCATTGATCACAGTTAGACAAGGCTCTAATACTTTTCATCCAAATATAGGGTCTATTTTGATACAATTTATTTTTGCTGAAACTGAAAATTAAAAACTAAATACATTATAACAAAACAATTTTTAAATGTGTAAATAGTGTTATGCAATCCATTTTTAATATTTTTAAATATATGAACAGTGCATACACTGCTTATAAATAACGAATTTTGCCTCTAAAAATTAATAACTGCGACTTAAAATAAATAAAAAAAACATTTGAAAACACAGGAGTGGGATCCAAACATATACATAATTTTCCCCAAAAAAACATATTAAAATAAGAGACAAAAATACACTAAATTTTGTTAACGAAGATGTTGTTTGTCATTGGTGGTGGTGGGACTGGTGTCTCTCAATTAATAGCATAAAAGAAAATCAATTTATGTGACACTGTATAGACTGAAAAATCGTAGTAGCCATAGACAGCAGACAGCTAGAGAAACAACGCCACCTAGTCTACGGGACAGTCCTAGAAACTGGCAGTACAAATAATTGCAGTAGCCTTAGCTAGACTTGTCTCAATGAACAAACAACACGACCGTACAAATATACTCAAAGGCATTCAACGCTGGCAGATACGGAGTCAGAATTTGAAGTAAGATAGTTTTACTGTTAAATGCATGCGCATGCGGTGGTTTTAATTTTCGGTTCAGTTGTTTAACAGTTAATAAGTTTTTTTTGTGTGTTTTTTTACGTTTGCATTTATGTAGGAACAAAATTATTTTGTTTAAATTTTTTTTAAAAAGTCAAGTTATTTGTTTTAGATAAAATTAATTGATTGAGTTTAATTGTTTTTAGCTTTATTATTGATAATTTTTATTGTTGAATAATTTTTTTGGATTTGTTTATTTTGCTTTAGATTTTAGATTTAGCCTTTAAAATGAGAAAAATATTAAAATTACAAATTTTTTTTTACAAATTATTAATGTAGTGAGTGGTTATTAATAAGTAAAAATGTAATATTAGTGATAAGCCCATATGCAAACCAACAAAAGTTTACTACCATAACAGATTGTAAAAATGTTATAAAAAATTTTGTGGCTAGCGTAGGACTCCTAAAAGAATTGATGATAATATTAAGAGGGCAAAATATGATTTTATAGAACAAAATTACTAAAATTAGTGGCTATATATATATATATTAATTAAGAAAAAAATAGGAGGGGCGCGCGTGGGGTGGGGGGAATCCAAGTCTCCCTCCGTCCCTGATAACAGGAGACAACTTTAGTTTGATGTCACCTTCTTACCTATAAAGTACTTATAGAAGAGGAGAGGGATTTGTGATTCAAGATCCAGGGAGTAAGGATGGGATAGATATTTCGGGAAAAAAAATTTAACCATGATTTAAAAATAATAACAATAATAATTATACATGTGCAAATCTTTGTGGTGCCATGGATGTTGTTGACAAAAAAAACTTTTAGAGTCCGTATAGAATGGAGATTAAAAAAAAAGAAAAAGAAAAGAAAAGATAAAAAATTGTGGAAGGATGAAAAAGAGAAAAATTAACCCCTTTGGTAAATTAATCAATTAATTATCCAAGATAATTAATTAAGTCAATTTAATATGTAATAGAGTAGTAGCACAAATAAATCACCAAATAATTAAATGCAGCGAAAAATAAATTTGACATAGGTGATTTATTTATGAATAGGAATACCACCGAGGCAAAACCCTACCGGGTGAATTTAAGGCCACCACTCTCAAGAATCCACTATTATCAATCATATGTGGTTACAAGTAAAAGGAATCTCAGTACCAATACCAACCCACAGTTGTATCCTTACCCCAATACCCAATTAGACTTATATTGTAGCAGTAATCTCTTCGTTCAATGCACGAATCCTAGTATGTGACTAACAAACCAACTTGAGAAAAATTGTTGGCTGCAAAGATCTTCAGTTTATCAACAGTGAAGATTAGGAAACTCCTTAGTCACAAAACCTTTGACATAAAAGCGTAAAGACGCAATAGCTTCTATGGAGAATATGATGAACTAGAGCAATTTCTGTCTTTGGTCACAATATGCATGTATTATTACTTTGCATCACCTTGCATCACTTGTGACGGCTCTTAAAATAATCCTTATATATATCTACGGCTATGAGAAAAGAAACCCTACACAAATACTCAAGGATATGCATGTAATCAAATCTGGAAAACTTGATTTCATAATTCTCGACAGATACAACTTCTGTCGAGCTTCAGCAATAATTCTCGATAGAAAAGATTCTGTCGAGATTTAATAAACAACACATTCTTCACTTGTTTCTTGGTCAAATTTGCATGGCTTCAATACTAAACTTGAACATTTGTTTCTTGAAGTACTAACCCCATCTTAGATTTACTCAATTACAAGTAAAGTGTGTTTTGTCAAAAGATTAACTAATTACATAAATATGTCCTTAACAATCTCCATTTTTGGCAATCCATGATAAAACCACAACAAACAAATGAATCATGAGAGGAGTCTTAAATCATTAAACTCATAATCACTTGCTAAAATACAAAATAAATCTAACCTTAACATAAACTCTTGAAAAACTTTGCAAGAAGAGAGTTCATGGCATGGTAGACTTTTACAACTTGTCTTTCTGAAACACTTTAAACAAAACTCATCAAGGCATCATGTGTGGAACAGAAATAAGGATTGCATACATAAAGAAACATGTGTATAAAGATAGAAAAGAAACAACACATGTAGAGATAAGTGAAGAAACATACATCATCATCATCATCATATATATATATATATATGAAAATAAAGTACAATGTATGTCAATAAAGGATCACAAGATCGATATACAAGAGGCTAATGTAAAAAGGAAAAAAAAAAAAAGTACATGTAAACCTTACTACATCCCTCAAAAAATATAAATACTCCCCTTAAAAAAATGTCTTATACTAACTCTTCCCTTAAGTACAAGACTACTTTCAAACCCAAAACTACTCTCCCTTTTTGTCACAATTGACAAAAGGTAAGTCACTGAGAGGTCGTCATCTCGTCATCACTAGAAGAGCTAGCATCATCATCCTCATCATTACCAACATCACCATCCTCATCTGCCGAAGCCTATGAAGAAGGAGATGGAGAAGCAGCAAAACCACTAAGGCGAGCTTGTCGGTGGGCAATGCGTCCGACATGAGTGTTCACCTAACACATCTTATCAGTGAGAGAGTTAAGGCGAGCATCCATGCTCTAAAGCTGTGCCATGATGGCCTCCAAGGTCACATCAACTGTCAAAGAAGAAAGAGCAAAGGTGGAAGGAGCCAAGAAGGAGGGAGGAGCAGCAGAAGAAGCAGGAGCATCCGTCTCTGTCTGTGGTCACTTCGGTAGAAGCTGGGCCTCGCTCCACCGAACAAAACCGGAGTTGATGGCACCCATAATGGTGAAATAAGGAGAGTCAAGAATGGGGATGGAGAAGTGGCAAAGAATCCACGTGATAGCTGAAGGAAAGATAAGCTTATCACAGGTCGCCTTATCCTGATACACATAGAGGACAGATGTGATGAAGTGAGAAGGAAAGTCTATAAAAAGATCCTCAAGAAGAGACAAAAAGAGCACAAGGCTCAATAATAGAGTTATAGTGAGACAATGGAGTAAGAGTAAATGTTATCACCATGTTAAGGAACCTCGGACCTTTTGCAAAGCCCGAGCATGGGGTGTTTTGCTTACCACCCCATATGGAAGGTGTCTCACAAATGTGAGACAGAAGCTCATCTCAAGACACAGTCTTAAGACGCTTACAGCTAGGGTAGTCAAGATGCGCTACTCGTGAGACATATAGTACCTCAGATATAAAATCTGGAGTAACTACGATACGTGTACCTCGAAATGATATGAAGTGAATCGCTTACGAGATAGAGATGCACTTGAGGCATTCTCAGAGTACTATAAGGATGCAGTCATTATTATGGAGAGAGAGGTGGACCTTAGATCACTTGAAGGAACCTTCATTCCTGATGTGCTTAGAAACTACACTTGGGCTCCTCTTCTCATAGGCTCAGTGGATGTGCATCATATCCTAGTTTAGGAGTTCTTCTTGAATGCTATTGCAGAGGAAGATCACCTCAATTGTTAGGTGAAAAGGAAGGAGTTCATGGTTTTTGCCATGTCTATCTAGAACTTCCTTTAGATAAGGCCAGTGATCCCAGAGTCCTCTCTTCCTTATGATAAGAGGACAATCTCGGTATTAGTGATAGCACTAGATCTTGGGGGAGAACGAAAGAAACAGTGCCTAGTCGCTACCAATTTCTCTCCTACCATAAGGACACTAGCGTATATCATGATCTTCAACCTCTTCCCAGTGAGAAATCTAACAACTCTCTCCCAGCCACAAGCATTGTTCCTTTATGACCTGTACCAAAAGAAGGACATAGACATTTGTGCTTACATCTATCATCTCCTTGCGAAATGTGTCAACAAGAAGAAGTTCCGGATGACTCTACCTTTCCCTGAATAGATCATATCTATCATGCGACATGAGAGAGTCAGGATTCCCCCCAGTTTGCTAGTTATGAAGAGGGAAGACCAGATTTCTACTCAAATGATGACAAGGAGCAAAGCTCCACTTCATGGTCTTAAAGAAGGAGAAGAGAGAGCAAAAGGTAAGGATACTGCTCGTGAGGGTGGCAACACTGATGAAGACATTGACAACTTCACCATTGATCCTGAAGATATGGAAGCCTCACCTTCTCAGGCTCAGGAGCAGCCACAGGCTCAGCCTCAGGGACAGCCACATGCACCACCTCATGCTCCCGACCGCATCGATTTGCTTCTTGATAGATTTGAATATTTCTAGCACTCAATAAAGCTATGCAACGAACATTGGACGATCATTATGCATACATCACCACCCAGATGACGTATCTTCAAGAGCAAATCATTGTTCTCTTCACTTAGATTAGAGATTTGGTGAGCGAGGACTAGCACCTTTGGCCATTCTAGTAAAAAAGGGAGAGTAATATTTAGTTGAGGAGGAGTATATCTTGAGGGAGAGCAGAATTTTGAGACTATTTTACTGCTCTTATAGTTTATTTAGTTTGCTTTGTTCATTTACATTGCTTTAGTTTAACGCTTTCTGCACTTTAGTTTAAAACTCAGTTTACTTTAGTACTATGTGTATCTTGGTTTTTATAGTCGTTTCTTGATGCTTTTAGTTTTCTATTGCTCCTTGCTTTAGTTTCTTTAATGCATCATCTGCTTGTTGGACATGCAATTAATTTTTGCACTGCTCTTAATTGCTTGTATGTTCGATGATCATTTACTTGTTAAATGTTCATTATGGTCATTTCTTAATGACTGTTCATGTTTGATCAAGTTATGCTATAAGTTCTTATATCATTTGTTTTACTTTATTGCATTTTACTTGATCTTTATTGTAAGGAATTTAGACCCCTTAAACAACCAGATTGCGTAGCCTAGATTAATTAGCCAAGTTGTTACTTAGTCAAATTAAGCAATTCTAGGTTAAAACAATCCAAATAATCATATCAAGAATATAAAGCAGCGGAAAATAAATAACACAAGATATGATCACCCAGGAAACCACACGGTAAAAACCTAGGGAGGATTTGACCCACCGATCCTCAAGGCTAACCTGAATTCACTATGAAAGAATTGAAGTTCGTACAAAAGGACTACAAGCTCCCCGCTCGACTTCCTAATGCTACCCACCAGTAGAACTTCCTGACACGACCACGCGCAGGCTCCGAATCCACGGACTACTTCTTTCTTGAATTCCTCAATCAGCTACAAGCTCCCCGCTTGCTTTTCTTTCTTAGAGGAGCTTTCCTTCACATAAACTTAGGGTATTTAAGGTAGAGATTATTTCAACATCTTGATGATCAACAAGGTTGCTGCCATTGAAGATTAAAACTCACACGAGATTCACACAAAACAGCAATGTATGAGCAACAATACAATATGGACAACCTTCAAAAACGTGGCTAGGGTTTTATTTATATACCTAGGGTAAAAACATAAAACCCTAAACGTTTAATGAAGTAGGGCTGAGTTGGAAATTCTGCAGAAAATTCAACCTGTGCGATTTTCGATCGATCGAGTC
>NW_027070106.1:107465-168670 GCF_002906115.3 Quercus suber
CACTAAAGTTTATTGATTTTGATGTGATTGAAAGATTTGATTAAACCATCAACTCTTATTTGGTGAATATTGTTTATTGCATAAAGGTTAAGGAAAGAGAATCTCAAGCTAATTTGTTCCTTCTATTGACGAGTTGCAAGTTTAGAAAGAAGACCAAGGGACTCAAGTATTCCAAGTATTTGTTTGCTTGGCATGGAAAATTTCAAATCTCAACTATCAACTCGAGGACGAGTTTTTTTCAAGTGAAGGGGTCTGATGTATGACAGAATTTACAATTAGATTTTTGTCATTTATTAATTTTGGTATTTTATTTGTAATTTTCAGAATTTTAGGTTTAGGGTTTTTATTTCCTTATTTTTAGCTGCTTTTAATACTTTTTAGGTCAAATTTGGTTTCTATTATGGTTAAGTATTAATTAGGATTTATTTTAAAATATATTTTCTTGTCAATCAAGTTTTATGGAGCCCTTAAATGGCCTCCAAGTCTATAAATGTTTTTTAGTATTATTGATAATAATAAAAATTCAGAATTTAGTCTATTGTTTTTTTGGTGGATTCTAGAACACTTTCTCCTTGAGAATTCAAGGACCCTATTGGGCTCAAGGATATTTTCAAAAGCAAACGTGCTTTGTTTCTTGTTTTTTAGAAGTAGATATATTCTGTTACTTGACGCTTCCGCATTCCACATCCCGCATCAGGTATGTAGCAACTTCTACAATATGAGATTTTGAGTTTCTTCAAAGAATATCACCAATAGAAGATATGAGAGAAATCAATGGCATGAAACTCTAATAGCTTGGACGGTGTGCATGGGTTTAAAATTTGCAAACTGATCAAATCTGTGATTTTTGATTGGTTGAACTAAAGTTTTGATTAGAAAATTTCCAGATTCACACTCAGAATTGCAGAACTTTACAGTAGTCTTGTCTTCAAAAATAAACTTCTAAAGACACTTAAAACATATGTTTTTCTCATGAATTGCCAACAAAAATAAAACCTAATACTTTAGCAATTCGTGACAAAAACAAATTTACAAGATAATTCCCATATACAATAAATGATATGATGGGGGGGGGGGTGACTTTATGCGTATTAGAGTCCAAGTTGATGTTTCAAAACCACTTTGTCAGGGTCATAAAGTTGTTTTCAAAGATGGTAAGGAAGGATGGGTGGTGTTTAAGTATGAGAAGCTTCCCAATTTCTGTTATTGGTGTGGGCTTGTAAGTCATGATGATAAGGACTATGAGCGCTGGTTATCTAGCAAAGGAACTTTGGCTATTGAATCGCAGGAATTGGGAGCCTGCCTTCAAGCCCCGATTTTCAATCCTGGTAAGAAGAATGTGGTTATTGTTGAAGGTTTGGGGAAGAGGTTCATGGTGTTTCTTCACGGTCATTGGTGGCCGAGGCAGTTATTGTCAGTTCTATGGATACATAACAAGGAATCGTTATTCCACCAAATAAGGAAATTCAAAAAAATTGAACTGAAGGTACAACAACTATCTCACAAAATGCTACTCCACTTTCTATTAAAATTTTCTTGATTTGGTGGGGATTAATCACTCCCTAAAAATCAGTAAGGATATTCCTTCGGATTGTCAAATTTCCACTTTGGATACTTCACTTTCAACCCCAAATTCTTTAGAAGCCGAAATTCTACAGATAGATGTTGAATTGAAGAATTTTGATAAGGTGGATTTTATTTAAAAAGGTGTGGCTTATCCAAACTCTATACTTTCCCCATCTTCAAAGACTTTATCTAATAAGCCAGATAAGCATTTATTAGATATCAATATTGTGAGGATGGCTAAGGATTCTAATGTAAGTATTGTACCTAGTCCAACTTTTACTCCTGTAACTAATCAATCCAATGAAGATGACATGCCTCTTAATTCAAGGTCCTGGAAATGATTGGTTAGAAAGAAAAAAATCAAAGATTGTATCCATTCATAATAAGTCTTATGGGAAGAGAGCAATGATTGATAGTGAAGAAAATCAACTGGATTTACCTAGCAAATGCTTGTAGGTTTTGTAAGGTGATGAAACAGTACCTTTGAAATTGGTGGAGGCTGTTATGTAGCCCCACCAATAACAATGAGTCTCTTAGTTTGGAACTATCGTGGACTTCAAAACCGATGTACAAGGAAGGAGCTCGGTGAATTAGTACGAGCTAAAGATCCCTCTGTCATGTTCATAACTGAAACATGGGCAGATGAAGCAAGGCTAAAACAAATTAAGAATGATATTCAATTTAACTATTTGTTTTTTATCCAAGAGTGAATAGAGAAGGAGGTTTAGCTATGTTATGAAAGAATTCTATCAATTTGTCAATTAAATCTTTCTCTAAGAATCATATTGACTCAATTATTGATAAGGGTTCGAATGAAGCTTGGAGATTTACAGGTTTTATGGGGAACCAAATACACAAAAGAGGAAAGAGTCTTGGGATTTACTTTGTTTGTTGAATCAGCATTTTGATTTACCTTGGCTCCATGCTAGAGACTTTAATGAGATTGTAAGGAGTTCAAAAAAATTGGGAGGAAGTTCAAGAAGTCAAGTTCAAATACAGCTCTTTAGGGAAGCAATTGATGAATGTGGTTTTATTGGTTTGGATTTTTCAGGTCTCAGTTTACTTGGTAGAAACACTTTTTTAATGATCATTCTATTTGGGAAAGGTTGGATAGATGTTTGGCTAATAATGATTGGTTGATTCAGTTTATTGGTTCTAAAGTGCATCACTTGCATTGTAGTACTTTAGATCATAATCCACTATGGATTGTCCCTGATGGTGTAGAAACTGCTAGACCATCTAAACCTTTTCGTTTTGAAGAGATGTGGCTATCGGATAGAGGTTGTGATGAAACTATTGAAGTAGTTTGGACTAACAATAATCATGTAGATCCTGGAATTCGAGTTGTCAACAAGATTAATAAGTGTGGAAAAGCTCTTACTTCATGGAGCCAGAATTGTTTTGGTGGTGTGAGGAGGGACTTGGAACAAGCAAAAGAAAAATTAGTGTAGGCCGAGAAGGATGCTATGATTTCAGGGATTAATTTTTTAGTTTTGAAATTGAGAAGTAAAGTTAATGATTTACTTGATAAATAGAAATAATGTGGTTTGAAAGATCAAGATCTTTATGGACTGTTCACAGAGATTGAAATTCAAAATACTTTCACAGTAAAGCTACTCAAAGGCTTAGAAGAAATAAAATTGGGGGTATTAAAAATTCTGCTGGACTATGGGTTATAAATCCTACTGAAGTTGTTGACTGACTTGTTAGGTATTACAAGTCCTTATTTACAACTTCTGGTATTTGTCAACCCGAAGAGGCCATTAGTACAATTCCAAGTATAATTACCCAGAGATGAATGCAAAGCTTTCTACAGATTTCATGTTATGGGAATTCGAAGCTGCCTTTAAACAAATGGCTCATCTCAAAGCCTTCCTGATGGTATGCATCCACTCTTCTATCAGAATTACTGGAATCTTGTAGGTACAGATGTTTTACAATCTATTTTGTCTTTCCTTAATTCTGCTTCTCTTCCCCAACATCTCAATCACACTTTCATTTCTCTTGATCCAAAGGTTAATAATATGGAATAAGTTTCTGATTTTAGACCTATTAGTCTATGCAATGTTTTATACAAAATATTTTCTAAGGTTTTGACAAATAAACTCAAGAAAATTCTCCTCATATTATCATAGAACATCAAAGTGCCTTTACCAAGAACCGGAACATATCTGACAATAGTTTGGTAGCTTTTGAGACTCTTCATAGTATGCGGAATCACAAATCAGTTAAGGAAGGTTTTATGGTTTCATACTTGACATGAGCAAAGCATATAATAGAGTAGAATGGTCCTTTTTGGAGGCTGTAATGTGGAAGATGGGGTTCAATGATCAATGGATTTCTTTGTGATGATTTGTGTTAAATCAATCTCATATTCCACCCTTGTTAATGGTGAGCCTAAAAGAGCTATTCATCCTACTAGGAGTATTCGTCAAGGTGATCCTCTTTCATCTTTTCTTTTTTCTTTGAGTAAGCACAGCCCAAAATTGATTCATCTTTTATTTCCAAACGATAGACATTTGTTTTGTATATCTATGTTAGGTTCTAAAGATTTAAGATTAAATGTTTAGAATTATATTTTGTATATGTTGGCAAACCAAGAACAAAACATGTCTAGTCTATGTGTTGGGCATTGCTCAAAGGTGTAAGTTTCAAGCTTCAAGTTTGAGCTAACTACAGAAAAGAAGAGTCAGAATCTGCTAAGCTCAATCGATTGAGAATTAGGCTCAATCGATAGAGAATTGTAGAAATTAGATTCTGCAGAATTTTTAAACCAAGCCTAAGCTCGTAAAAACGTTTAGGGTTTCAATCTAACTTGTCCAAATATAAAAGGGAAACCCTGGCTACGTTTTTCAAACTTTTGGAAGATTTGTGTGTTACTCTTTGTGAGATCTGAGAGGTTTTGTACCTTCTACTACACAAGTGTCTACCGGAGCAAGATCTACAATCAAGCAGTGGTAAAACCTAGATGCTGCTACAAAGATCAACAACTAAAGGTGATTTGAACTTTTGAGTGGGATCTCAAAGTCACAAGCATGGGTGCTTGTGTTGCAGTAAATCCAAGAAGAGAAGGAGTCCATGGATTCAGAGCTTGCACGTGGTCGTGTCAGTAAGTTACTACTTAAGGTAGCAATAGATTTAGGGTTAAATCTAATTGTAAAAACTTCGAATCTCTTATACTGGATTTGCTTTACCTTGAGGATAGCTAGGTTAAATTCTCCTCAGGTTTTTACCTTGAAACGATTCGTTTCATTGGTTTTCCTAGGTCATCATATCGTTGTGTTTATTTTACTTTTCCACTATTGTGCATGATATGATTTATTATTGTTTAACCTAGATTTGAATAATTATCCTAAGTAATCACTTGGCTAATATATTAGGTTAAACAATCTGGTTTAAGGGGTCTAAACAAACAAACAATCTACTTCTGAGGAATGTCAGAAAATTATGGATATCTCTGAAATTTTGTCACGAATTGCTAAAGTATTAGGTTTTATTTTTGTTGGCAATTCATGAGAAAAACATATGTTTTAAGTGTCTTTAGAAGTTTATTTTTGAAGACAAGACTACTGTAAAGTTCTGCAATTCTGAGTGTGAATCTGGAAATTTTCTAATCAAAACTTTAGTTCAACCAATCAAAAATCACAGATTTGATCAGTTTGCAAATTTTAAACCCATGCACACCGTCCAAGCTATTAGAGTTTCATGCCATTGATTTCTCTCATATCTTCTATTGGTGATATTCTTTGAAGAAACTCAAAATCTCGTATTGTAGAAGTTGCTACATACCTGATGCGGGATGTGGAATGCGGAAGCGTCAAGTAACAGAATATATCTACTTCTAAAAAACAAGAAACAAAGCACGTTTGCTTTTGAAAATATCCTTGAGCCCAATAGGGTCCTTGAATTCTCAAGGAGAAAGTGTTCTAGAATCCACCAAAAAAACAATAGACTAAATTCTGAATTTTTATTATTATCAATAATACTAAAAAACATTTATAGACTTGGAGGCCATTTAAGGGCTCCATAAAACTTGATTGACAAGAAAATATATTTTAAAATAAATCCTAATTAATACTTAACCATAATAGAAACCAAATTTGACCTAAAAAGTATTAAAAGCAGCTAAAAATAAGGAAATAAAAACCCTAAACCTAAAATTCTGAAAATTACAAATAAAATACCAAAATTAATAAATGACAAAAATCTAATTGTAAATTCTGTCATACATCAGACCCCTTCACTTGAAAAAAACTCGTCCTCGAGTTGATAGTTGAGATTTGAAATTTTCCATGCCAAGCAAACAAATACTTGGAATACTTGAGTCCCTTGGTCTTCTTTCTAAACTTGCAACTCGTCAATAGAAGGAACAAATTAGCTTGAGATTCTCTTTCCTTAACCTTTATGCAATAAACAATATTCACCAAATAAGAGTTGATGGTTTAATCAAATCTTTCAATCACATCAAAATCAATAAACTTTAGTGCATCGCCTATCACAAAAATAACATGAGCATCAAACTTGCAATCGCCTGATTTGGGTTCATCAAGATCTTGGACAATATTCTCTACAATTTCTACCTCACAATCATATACTTCACTATAATTTTCACCAACTGTATTAAGCACATCTATCTTTCCTTATTGGCTTTAAAATAATTTTTATGCAAGTTATCTTCACAAAAAAATTTCAACTTGTGATAAGAAAACTTAATTTTCTTCAATCTCTTCAATATTTTCTATAGAAATTGGTTTCATCTTGTTGACCCTTAAACATTTTTCTTTTCTTGGATCATATGGATATACAGATCTATAATTAACACTAGTTTAATCTAATATATCATAATAATCATAAGGAAACCATAAATCAACCAACACATTTTTCATTCTTTTCAGGAGAGAATTGGACGCTTACCTCTACACATTCTATCAATTTGTTCATCTTCCCGCCATTCCTCTGCTTCACCATCCAATTTATTGAATGCAAGCCATACTCTTTCTTCATTACAAATTTCCAAATAATCAAAATACTCTTTCAAATCAGAAGCCAATCAATAAAATCCAACTTACTATCTCTCCATCAAAGAATGTAATTTTCTTATATTTAGGAGTGTGTCTATTGGTGTTGCTCTGGGAGGATTTCCTAGAAATAGAGGTAGCGACTGTTGGTGCTGCAGTTCACATAATACTTGTTGGACATCGTGCTGAAGTTGAAGGAATTCCTTCCTAAGGACTTCTACTTTGTTGGGTTAAGAAAGATTGAACCCAGTTAATTAATTCAATTACCCAAGTTGATTAATTAGGTCAAATTACATGCAAATCATGGAGGCAACAACAAATCACCAAATAAACTAAATGCAGCAAAAATTAAATAGAAATGGTGATTTGTTGACAAATGGGGAAAACTGCTTGCAAGGCAAAAATCCCACTAGGTGAATTTAAGGTCACCACTTCCAAGAATCCACTAATCAACAATCAAGCAGTTACAAGTACGAAAAATCTTATCACTACCCTAGCCTATCCCAATATACCAACCTATAGTTGAACCTTCGCTTTAAAACCCAATTGAACTTAATCTTGTAGCAGACTTCTTTCCTTTGTTGCACAAATCTCCAATCTATGACTAACTCTTTTGCATGGATCTCAGTACATGACTAACTCCAGCAACTTGATTAATTGTTGCTAGCTGCAAAGTTTTTCACTTTATAAATGATAAAGATCAAGAAGCACTTGGTTACAATACCCTAAGGCGCACAAACGCAATAGCTTCTTACAGAGTGTATATGTTCTAGGTCTCTATTTCTGTGTGTGATGACTTTGTGAAATAAGTCTTATATATGACTAGGGTTGTAAAAAGAGAAACCCTAATCATTCAAGTCATCATAGGCCGAGTTTCAGATTTGAGATTTCTAAATTTGTAGATCTAAAAATGTTACTATCACATTTAGTAGCCATTATACCAGGTCAAGAACCTGGCTCTGATACCAACTGATGCAAGATGTGGAAGCATTAACAAGCAAAACACGTCTGTTTGTTCGTTTAGACCCCTTAAATTAGATTATTTAACCTAATTAATTAACCAAATTTATTATTAGGTTTATTATTTAGATCTAGGTTAAACAAGCATATATCATATCATGCACAATAACGGAAAAGTAAATAACACCACAATATGATGACCCAAGAAAACCGATAAAATGAACTGTTTCAAGGTAAAAACTTGGGGAGGATTTGACCTAGTTATCTTCAAGGTAAAGCAAATCCACTATAAGAGAATTGAAATTTTTACAATCAGATTTAACCCTAAATCTATTGCTACATCATGTAGTAACTTATTGACACGACCACGTACAAGCTCTGGATCCACGGACTCTTTCTCTCCTTGGATTTACAGCAACACAAGTACCCACGCTTGTGACTTTGAAATCTCACTCAAAGGTTTCAAATCACCATCAGTAATAATCTTGTAGCAGCAACTAGGTTCTACTACTGCTTGATTGTAGATCTTGCTCCGGTAGATTCTTGTGTAGTTAGTAGGTACAAAACCTCTCAAATCTCACAAAGAGTAACACATAAGTCTTCCAAAAGTATGAAAAACATAGCTAGGGTTTCCCTTTTATATGTGGACAAGTTAGAATGAAACCCTAAATGTTTTCACGAGTTTAGGCCTTATTTAAACATTCTATAGAATCTGCTTTCTGTGATTCTTAATCAGTCGAGCCTAACTCTCGATCGATCGAGATTGGCAGAATGTGACTTTCCTTTTCTACAATCAGCTCGAACTTGAAATTTGAAACCTACACCTTTAAGCATTGCCTAACACATAGATTAGACATGTTTCATTCTCAGTTTTCCAACATAAATAAAATATGATTCTAAATATTTAATCCTAAATCTTCAGAACCTAACAGCGTCTACTTCTAGGAAACAAGAAACAAAACACATTTTCCTTTGAAAATATATCCGAATCCACGAAGGTCCCTGAATGCATAAGGAGAAAGGGTTCTGGAATCTACTAGAGAAAAATAAACAAAAATCTAAATTTTTATTAATATAAATAACACTAAATTTTTTTTATAGACTTGGGGGACTATTTAAGGGCTCCATAAAACTTGACTAAAAAGAAAATAAATTCTAACATAAATCCTAATTAATACCTAACCATAATAGGAACCAAATTTGACCTAAAAAACATTAAAAGTACGTAAAAACAAGGAAATAATATAATAACCCTGAACCTAAAATTCTAAAAATTACAAATTAAATACCAAAATTAATAAATAATAAAATTCTAATTGAAAATTCTGTCCTACATCAATACAAGTCATCAAGAGTGTTGGATCTAAACTTCCAAGTGTGATCTTGAAGTTGTAGACTAGAGGTCTACGTTGAAGAAAACCTTCATGGGTGGTCTTGAAGTTGTGAATTGTATGTTCACATTGTAGTAAATTATTATCAAAGATGTCTATGGGATTTAGAACTCGGTCCGGTAGCTGTAGTTAGATTTACAATGGATAGGATTATTCTAATTGTAAATCTCAATCTAATAGTGAATTCTTTTCACCTCAAGATTGATAAGGTTAAGTCCCTCTAGGTTTTTCTTGTTAAACGATTTGTTTCATTAGTTTCCTAGATTATCATATCTTGTCTCATTTATATTTCAGCACTTGCATGATATTGATGATTGTTTATTTAACCTAAGGCTTCTGTAATTAATCTAATTATCAAGTGGACCTTAAAACCAGTTAAATACAAGGTTTGGATAGGAGTCTAAACCCAACAACCTTTTTGTATTCAACCAAAAATGCATATCCAATGAGCTTAGCTAGGCACTTTTGTTGAGTTGGTGTAGCAATCCTCTGTTCTAACAAGAACTTCAAAATTTTTTGATCAGTCTTAACAATGAAAGGTTTGCCAAGAAAATAAGGTCTCCACTTCTTTACTACAATAGCCAAAGCCAAGAGTCCTTCTCATAAGTAGATAAATGCAGGTTCTTACCTTTCAAAGTTTGACTACAAGAAGCAACTGGCCTCTGATTTTGCATTAAGACAGCTTTTAACCCAAACCCAGAAGCATCACACTCTAAAAGCTCGGATTTGTGCTAAAACACAAGAGTTTATTCAGACCCCAAATTAAAAATTACGGTTGGATTGCTTTTATTCTAATTTAACAAAGTGCAGAACAAGAGTAAATATGTGCAATGAACCAATAACACCATGACGTGTTATCGAAGAGGAAACCGAAAAACTCGGCGAAAAACCTCTCCACGACCCTCCAAGTCGAAATCGATCTACTAGTGAATAAGTTGAAGTACACGAATAACAAAAGACCCTCCAAGCCTAGTCTACCAAATGTACTTGATCCCTCCAAGCTCCTGTTACCAATGGACTTCTCGAAATCTTGTCTTCACTAGCTATTCGGATCTCGCAATACGCCCGATTGCATCCTCCAAGCATCACCAGCTTTTTTTGGCAAATCCCCAAAGCTTCCTAAGCTCCAAAACACTCTCTACACTTTGAATTGGTGTGAGTTGTGTTTGGGTATAAAATCTTCTCTCAAGGTATGACAATGGGAGAGGGAAAGAAAAGAGACTACAATGATTTCTCACTAAAGGATGAGTATCTCTCTCTCTCTAAAAGGTGGGTGTGTTGTAGAAACCTATCTAGGGTTTTCTCTTTGAATAGCCCTTTTTACTTTTGTGGGTAATGAGGGTATATATAGTATGGGTGAAGAGTAAGAAAGTCACACTTAAAATCCTCCAGCCAGAGTGTTTCGTGGGTACCTCGCGAGATGGCCTATCTCATGAAGTACTCGCAAAATGCAGCCTAGCACTTCTTGTATGCCTTTTTCACTTGAACCTTATTTTAGCTTATCTTAGCCTTATCTTGTATGCCCTTTTCGCAGGAACCTTATCTTACCTCGCAAACCTTATCTTAGCTTCCAGCATGTGCTTCTCCTATGCCCTTTTCGTGGGAAACTTTCTCGCAAACTTCTTGTGAGCTAGTTGCAAAACTATACTAATCTTCATTTCATGCTTGATTCTTCACCAACTTAATACTAAACCCAATATAATAAAATCTCACAAAATAAAAGGAAATAAATTAATGCAATTACAACACTTTTTGTCACGGAATAAAGCCGACTTAAACATAGTTGTAAATCATAACTTTACACACTCAATTATGAATAGTTAATTAAAATTAGGAAGTGCCAAGACTGGTGGAATAGCGACAAATGCCTTCAAATGGTTGAATGCCAATTGAGCTTTCTCACTTTATAGAAAAGAATCCTTCTTAAGCAAATCAGTTAGGGGCTGAGCAATGGACCCATACCCTTGAATAAAGTTTCTATAATAGCCTATAAGGTCTAGAAAGCCTCTTAATACCTTAACATTATCTTAAACAGGTGCATAGCTCTAGTTTTCTTAGGATCACCTCTCATTCCTAGGCCAAGGATAATATGAACAAGATATTCAACCTCAAAACAGCCAAACACACAGTTAGATTGCTTGGCATAAATTTGTTTGGTGAGTGATACTTAGCTTCAAAGACAGCCCTCAAGTTGTTTAGGTGATCATCAAAACATTTACTATTTGCCAAAATGTCATAAAAATAAAAATTAATTAAAAAAAAAATGAAAACTAGAAGAAACTGCTAAGATAAGGTTTCAAAACAATATTCATGAGAGCTTGAAAAGTGGATGGATCATTGGTAAGGCATGACCAGAATTCATAATGACCTTCATGGGCACAAAAAGTTGTTTTAGGTATGTCCTTCTCACACATTTTGATCTGATGACAACATGACCTCAAATCCAATTTAGTAAAGGTAGAAGTCCTTACCAACTCATTTAACATTTAATCAACCATAGGTATAGTAAACTTATCCTTGATAGTAGCTTTATTTAGAGCTCATTAGTCAATACACATCCTCCAACTAGCATCAACCTTTCTTAATAGTAAAATAGATGACAAAAATGGACGTTGGATTGGTCTAATAGAACCAACATTTAACAATTCATTAACAATCTTTTTAGTTTCAAACTTATGAAATTAAGGGTACCTATAAGGCCTTTAACAAATGGGAGGTAGCCGTGGTGGAGTCTCAAACACCTTAGAATACACCTCAAGACTGACAAAGCTACAGGTAGGTGCTGCTATGGAACTGCTGCAGTAGACAAGGAAGAGATCTGCAAGATCAGAACTTTCATAGTTGTACCACTGAACAAGTTGCCATCATCCAAAAAAGTTGAATCAAAGGGCTGCAAACCTTGTAACAACACCCTATTGCTCATGTAAAGAAACTTCATGATTAACAACTTGAAGTCCCAGTGAATGTCCCCCAATATACTCAACAACTTGAAATCTAATGACCCTAGCGAAAAGACATTACTGAATGTCCCCCAATCGTCACTCTTAATTGAACTTCAAAAAAAAGAAAAATATATATATATATATATATACACAAAAAAAATAGGATAGAATCAATGGATAGGAAATTTCCAAAAAAAAATTGTTAGGGATGATTGTATCATGGTATTAGTTATCCTTTTTCTCATTGATGCACAAACTAATTCTCGTATCCTTATCAATTCGGCTCAAGTTCGCATCCCACTTATTCATATCACTAAACGTGAACAACTTGGTGTCCTATTAGATATATGAGTTGTCTATGAAAATAGCATTTGTTTTCGAAGATTTCATGGTAATAATCGTTCATGAAAGCTCAGATTTGTGCTAAAACACAAGAGTTTGTTTAGACCCCCAAATAAAATTACGGCTAGATTGCTTTTACTCTAACTTAAACAAAGTGCAGAACAAGAGTAAATAAGCGCAATGAACCGATAACACTACCCTAAGCCATATTCATCCATCATCAACAATATAATTAAAGCTTAAAGTGTAGGGAAGAGAGATGCAAATACAAAATAACACCTAGACGTGTTATCGAAGAGAAAACCAAAGAACTCAGCGAAAAACCTCACTGCGACCCTCCAAGTCAAAATTGATCCACTAGAGAATAAAGTTAGAGTACACGAATAACAAAAGATCTTTCAAGCCTAGTCTACCCTATGTACTTAAGCCCTCCAAACTCTTGCTACTAATGGACTTCTCAGAGTCTTGTCTTCTTTAACTCTTCGGATCCCACAATTCAACTTGATTGCATTTGCCAATGAATGTCTCCTTCCAATGCTTTCCAGCAGCACCAAAATATCACTTGACACTCAGAATGGGTGTGGTAAGTGTTTGGGCTAACAACCTCTCAAGGATCTAAAGATGGAGAGGTAGGAGTTTGAGGAAAACCACAATGAAATGTGTAGATGATTATGAGTATAACAATTTCTACTTCTCAAGTGTATTTGCTAGGTTTTTTTTTTTTTTTTTTTTTTTTTTTTTTTAATTTCTACTTCTCAAGTGTATTTGCTAGGTTTTTTTTTTTTTTTTTTTTTTTCCTGAAAAGCACTCCTTACAACTCGTGGATAATGAGAGTATATATAGTGTGAATAAAGAATTTGGTAAAGCAAATAAATATTTTGCCAAACAAAGGGTTTCACGGGTACATCATGGGATGTTCCTCCTTGCGAAACACTCACGATCTTCACAACCTAGTATAACTCTTCAGCTTCTAGTCATGTACTTCACACATGACCTTTTTGTGGGTTGTTTCTCATGAGCTACTTGTGAGCTAGTCGCGAATTCCACTGATTCATCTTTCAAAACTTGATTCTTCACCGATCTCTCACACTCATCCCTTACAAATAAACACACATACATATAAGGAAAATGATTGAAGAAAATTACAATCAAATTTGGAACAGAATAAAAGCCAACACAAGATAGTTAGAAATCACAACTTACAATTCACAATGCATTGTAAAATCTTTTGAAAAGTGCATGAAGAAATCTCTGTACCTAAATGAGCCAATATATCACATTGTTAAAGCATGTCTAAATATAAGCAGCAGAAAAAATCCCTACCTTCAAGCAGTTTTTGTAGGAAAATGTTACAAGCGAGGTACTGGAAAGAATATTTGGTAAGTGGTCCTCTCTCTCTCTCTCTCTCTCTCTGAAGTCACTTATGTATGAAAAATTAGGTTATAAATGATTTCACTTATGTTCTTGAATATTTTACCTTAGAAAAAAAAAAATCTCTTATTTTATATTATAGTGGACATGGATCATTATATATTCTCGTAAAATGAATTGTGAATTTGCTAAGTACGTAAAAAACTAAAAATAAAAATAAAATAAAATAACAAATTTAGAGCCCTAAATTTTCATAATAGTGGGTGTGGGCGCAAAGGAGAGTAGACCCTGACCAAGCAGACCATGGCAGAGAAAAGTAGAGTCGCCACCTAGATTAGGTCTAGGAACTATATTGGGCCTTTTTGGCCAATCACTTACATACATGGGTCCACATACCAAATTATGGGTCCAGAGTTTGGGTACAGCTTGGGAAGGTGTTAGGCACCCAAGACTGCTCGGCTTGTGGGTCGGCTTCCATTATGTGTTGCTAGGCCATATTTAATTAAAAAGTTTATTAAGAGAGCCCTAATTCTTAACCTAAACATACATCATGCACTAAAGGAAAATAACACATACAACATGTTAAAGATCACAATATAAAAGGAAACGAATAAAACATAATCAAACAAAATATATTAAACATGGCAAGTTGACAACTAAATATAAACACATAAGGGAAAGATATTAAATAAACTAAATATGGCAAAAAGATTCAAATAAACATGGTAAATAATTAAACATAAATAATTAACCTAAAACAGAGTCAAATAGAATCAAATAACACATTAAATGTGATTAAAATAATAATAACAAGATTTTGCCCTAATCTGGGTTCGGGCTATGTACACATAATCAACTATGCGTATGCATGGTTAAACCATGCGCATGCATACTCAAAGATGTGTACGCATCCTTTAACACAGATTCGAAAAATTATATTTTTACAAATTTAATCATTCAAAGATATAAACATGTGAGATTAAACAAGCATGTTAGAGCCCTAAACACTAAACTAACATGAAGAAAATAAAACAAACATCAACATAAACAAATAATCAAGAAACAAACATCAACATAAACAAATAATCAAGAAACAAAATCAAACAATTAAACTAATCTACTTAAAATCATGTCAAACTAACCTAGGAATTGAAATAACAAAATAAAAATAAAAATAAAAAGAACATATTATAAACCCTAAAATCATATGAATACATATCAAACATAATCATGAACATCAAACAAACAAATATAACGAATGGAGAAACTATATCAAGAAAATCATGTGAATCATATTAAGCAATGGAGGAGATCATGGAAAAGCAGCTCACCTTGCTTTAGAATCACAAATGTGAGATTGTTTAACTGACCCCTTAGTGCCTACAACACAAAGATTAGATGAAGAAGACAAAGATAATCAAAGAACACCACAATTGTTAGTAATCACAACTTAAGAACAAAAAAATTTGAAAAAGGTTTTGAGAAATCAATTTTGGAAAATAGTTTATGTCTTAGAACTAACTAAATAGAGATTTTTAATTTGTCAAAAACGTGCTAAGGGGCTATGAGTGAGTTTTGGAAAAGAGAATTAGGGTTTTGAGAAGATGAGGGCCAAAAAATAACTCTCTCTAGTTAAAGTTTTGATTGGAGACATAAGATAATTATTTATAAGTTAAAATTAGAATTTTTGGAGCTTTTTACTGATATTTGGACGTTCTCAAGAGCCCATGGGCCGGCCCACATCAAAGCATGATGTTTTGGGCCCTTAAAATGAAATTTTAAAACCCAGAAAATCAGACTACCCAATTGGCCCAACTTCAAATGGTCATAACTTATTCAATATAAGTCCAAATTAGAAAATATTTGTAGTCAAATTGAAGCCTAGGATGTCTACTTTCCAATGAGACAAACTTCACTCAAATATTCTTTGTGAATCAAAAGTTATGGTCAAAAGAGTGAGGAAATGTCATTTTTTAGTATCGATTTCAAAGCGATTTGAGCACTTTTGAGTTGTGATTACTTCCAAATTATTGTGAACTCTTTAATTACCCTTGGTTGGCATATGTCAAGCTCATCATTAGGGATGAAGATCAAAATTTATTAACGGGTACAAAATGAGATGTCTACAGTGGGTAAGTTGATCCACCCATATTGAATGCACAAACGTATGATGTCTTTGATCTATTTCTTGATATAGGATATAAAGACTATATTAGTTATAAGATACAACAAAAACTTCCTGATACATATGATTAATCTGTGATTATGTCCTATCAATAGGCATTCTTAGTTGTACTCAAACTTAACAAGTTTTTTTTCTTACTCAAATTTTCAAGGATCATACCATTTGCCACAAAAATGGGACTTTTATTTGTGAACAATTGTTTTAAAACTTTAAAATACTCACTAGTGCACGAATTGTACCAAATTATAGTTGACATGGGCAAGGTCAAAACCACAAGAACTTATGTGAATGTAGGAAAATTACCCAAAGCTCAACTAAATAAATCCTAATCTAGTTCAATTAGAATTGGTTATTTTAAAATTAAGTAAAACTGAACAAGCAATTAATCTAGGAAAAAAAAATAAAAAAAGCAATGAGGAGGGGCAAACAATTAAAAGAAAAGAACTAAGATTTTGGAATCCACCACTTTTACATGAATATTGATCATCATTTTCACATGAACCCACCATATTTTTTCTACCACTCACAGTTGCACATTTCAGAATTGTGCAAAATTTTTGAAATAAAAGTTCATAAATTTTCTCTTTTTTTCCACTCCTTTTGTGGATTAATTATTATTTCTTACACATTATATCAACAATTTTTTTTTTTTTTTTGGATGATCAAGAATTTTATATCACCTACTTATATTATTGGAAAACTTGTTATTCAACATTAGTTTTTATTTGCGTTATTTACAAAGCTATTTCTGACGTTTTTAACAGAATTAATTGGAGTAATGTTTGCATCGATGCAATAAGAAGACTTGCCACGTGCGAATTTTCAATTGTTACCTTTTATTTTTCTTCCTTTTTTAATACAAAAGATTGTTGTTTTGAGTTGTGTTGTCATATTATATTACGGATTGTACTTCCCGAATTTTTATTGTTGCATATTTAAATTACAAAATTATTTTCATTAGAGAATTTTAGCCCAAAAAAAGGATATCAGGTTTAATATTAACCTGCAAGTTATCTTACTTCTATTTGAAATGAATATTTTATTATTTTGACATAATATCTGTGTAATAATTTTATTTTTATTTATTTATTTATTTTTATTTATTTTTTTGGTGGGTTCTATATTTCTAGTTGGCAACATTTCAAATAATAATGCACTATGTAGTTTTTTACGGATGAAAATTTACATGATGTACGTGGACAAGAAATACCAATGGTGATTAAGCAAACAATGTTCCAATCATTAAGATTCCTTGACATTTGATGATTTAGTTTGATTCTTGTATTTCTCCTATTCAATTAATAACGATATTTTATGAAAGCTTGATTGTATTACAACGAACCTTAACCCTCTTTGGCCCCAAAACAATGATTGCGTCCATCACAGTGATACAGGCTTCTTATATGGCTATATTGTTAGTGAGTCCAAAATTTACTTACTTGTGTTTGGTATTGTCAGATTTTAGCTTTAGGTTGGAAAACCGTGAACAAAATATCCTATATAGTGCTTTTAGAGTCCATATGCAAGGTCAAAATTGCTACCCAGGTTATGCAAGTTGTTATTCAGGGTTTCAGCATTTTGATAGTTGTTCGATCGATTCAGAAGCCTAGCTATTAATAAATCGAGCTTAAATTCAAAAAATCAAATTGCGGGATTTCCAAAATGTGTTTTCAACCCATGAATTGTTTAGGGTTTTGTGAGTACAAGCCAAAGGTATAAAACCCTAATTCACGTGTAAAACTTTGGAGCCAATCTTGGTGTAAATATGACAGTAGTGTGCCTCCTACTCTCAAAAGCCTTTACGAGTGATCAATTGTAGCATATTTTGAACCGGTGGTGTCAAAGTTGCTGCAGTCTTAAGTTCTTTCATCTACTGGATCTAAATCTTCAAGTGGGTACTTGAAGTGTGGAGGGGGGTTCACGTTGCAAAGTCTCCATAACTAAAGAAGTCTGTGGACTTAGAGCGGCATTTGGTAATGTTAGTAAATTTTACTAGGAATATGGTTATTCGGTTTTGTAAAACTTTTATTCTATTAGTGGATTTTTTTTTTTTTTTTTTCCTTGAGGCTTGATTTTTTTTTTTTTTTTGGATGATCAAGAATTTTATATCACCTACTTATATTATTGGAAAACTTGTTATTCAACATTAGTTTTTATTTGCGTTATTTACAAAGCTATTTCTGACGTTTTTAACAGAATTAATTGGAGTAATGTTTGCATCGATGCAATAAGAAGACTTGCCACGTGCGAATTTTCAACGCGCGTCAGGGCTGCGTTTTTAAAAAACGCAGCTTCAGGGTACTGTTTGAGCTGCGTTTTTCAAAAACGCAGCTCCACCACTGGACGTATAGCTGTGTTTACTAAACACAGCTATAGGCCAGCTCTAAAGCTGCGTTTTGTGATGCTGAGGCTGCGTTTATCTTGGTAGGACTGAAGCTGCGTTTTAAAAAACGCAGCTCTAGACCCATCTGAGGATTTATTTGATTTTGGGTCCGTTTATTTTTTTCAATATCCCAGAGCTGCGTTTGTTAAACGCAGCTTCAACACTTATATAGAGCTGCGGTGGATTAAACGCAGGTCCAGACATGTTTAAGCTGCGTTTAATCAAATGCAGCTCTAGGTTTGCTATAAATTGAAAAAACTCCTAAATTTCAACACAATTGAAAAAACCCTAAATTGAAAAACACTCTCAGCCTATAGCTCTCAACCGAGCATCCGATTCCTAATCTCGGCGCCGTGCTCTCAACCTAATACCCACAAACCTCTCTCTCTCTTTCTCTCTCATCGATCCTCTCTCTCATAGGAATCGTTTTCCTCATCGATCTTCGTCGACTTCACCGATGCAAGGAAAAAGGGCTTTCCAACGGCTCCAATCAAAACCCATTTCAGGTAAGCTTCGAAACCTATTTTTGATTTTAGTTTTAAGGTTTCTGTCAGTTCTTTCATTCTTGGCTTTTAAATCAAAAACTTGTATCGAAATCACAATCGTCCAATACCATGACTTTAGTCGTCGAGATCGACGGTCACCAGCTAGTCAACGCTCTCCAACCCCTTTCTATCCAGGACCATGATGATGATGATCGTGATCAGGTATGCTTCTCTTTGATCCCAATCTTTCGAACCTTGATTATCCTTCTTTTCTTTTGAAAGTTTTGTTGTTGAATAAGCTGTGTTTGGTTGCCAAGAAAGTGTAGGATTTGGAAAAGAAAATAGAATAAATAGTATGTTGTGCGTGTGTGTTTTTGTTTGATTGTGGAAAACTAGGCTAATGGAAATGAAGTTTGACATTTTTTTTCTTGCATTTTAACCAAACAATAGATTAACAGCTGGTTATAATAATAGAAGAAAAGTTGGAATGCAAATACAATGTTCAATACAAACTTTGTTCTTTTTTTTTTTTAATGGGAAATTTGAATGATTTGTTATGTGTATTCACTTGGGTTTTGAGAATCATGGTGGGATATGTGCTGATTCCAGTTAAGAACAGTGTTGTTGTTTGTTAAAAGGTTCTTATATGTTGGTCCCACCGATTAGTTTACCGAAGACATTTTTAGCTAATGGTTTTGAGTATTGAGTACAACTATACCTGGCAAATGCATTAGAGAAGTAGGAAACTTCTTACTTAGCCAAAATAATCTACTTTTAGATTTGAAGTGATTCAAGGAGTGCAAAGACAATTTTATGTTAATTTGGTTTATATAATTTTAGAAGTCAAATATATTTTTCTCTTGGTTTGTTCACTGTTATTCTAGGTCTTCTTATCTAATTAAGTTTTTAGCATTTTATATAATTTCTTAAGAGTTTTGGGACTATGCTTGGTTGTTGTATTTAATTTCCTAGAGTTAATGGACAGACTGTGCATATTAAATGACCAGTCATTGGTTTTAAAATTTATTTGGCTTAATGAAGCGTTGTTGGGATGAAATCCATTTTTTATAGCTCAAACTCCTGCATTGTTAAACTGGAATAGCCAGCTGTTTACAGCCTTACTGAGGCATTGAGGTAAATCGTTGAAATTGCAGGGCCTGCAATCTTTTTGTTACCTTACCTCTGTAGGTATTACCGAACTTACTTTAATTAAATATTGCTCTTGAGAAAAAAATTTTATAAACAAATGATGATTAAAAATGCACGTAGATGTAGACACTAATACAGGTCGTGTCAATATTCCGGCCACAGTTATGCATTTTTTAGAAGGGAAGACAAATAGGAGAATGTTTGCAAATTGCATATTAGTCAGGTCTTTTTTGTTTAACTTAGTGGTTGTTAATGTTTGTTTTTGCAGCTGGTGGAGAATCTTCACCTGAATTCACAATATCATCTCTTATGCTTTTTTTCTAGAAATCATTTTCTTGTTTCTTACATAAAGTGTACCTTGTACTTTACATCTTAAAGTGAAATAAATAGTTATTACCCATTAAAAGCATGTGTATGTAGTTCTATAATCTGTACTTGTAAAAAAAAAAAGTAGTTCTATAATCCGCTAGAAAAGTTTCTGCAGATCACTTTACTTTACTTATATTTTTTGGTGATAGGATCCAAGGGAGAAGGCTAAATCAGAGACAAGGGATTGGTTGAACAATGTGGTATGAAATTAAGTGTTTTGATTCATATGACTTGTCTAATTCTAGCTTGTATATGTTTGTGAAGCTGCACGCGTATTTTCTGCCCATAGAACTAATGTAGAATTGTTATTAATGGAATATGGGTGAGCATTGTTTTTGTGCTAGTTTTTATTAATTGTTATGGCTTATGAGAGAGCATTGGTTTTGTGCTAAACTGGCCTAATGTGGAGAGCGGTCCCCCTTCATGATAAGGGGAACTCATGGTAGCTTTCCAAAGCAAAATTGTTAGTCTAGAGTCTAGACAACTCTTTTTCTTTATAAAACAGATCATCTATTTTGTTCTGGTTTATAATTTTGAGAAAGTCACCCCCTGTAATATGTAATTAAGTACATTTTAGTTGCTATTTAAAATTTTTTTTTTTAAGTGAAATTTGAAAGCGGTTTGTTCAGGTTAACTTGTATGTGACAATTATAAATACAGAGGATTAGATATAACATAAAAGCCAGACTTTTCAGCCATGCAACCATTGCCACATGATACTCGAATCATTCCGTCCACTTCTTTAAAATATATCCCTTTGTTTTCATCTCCCACCCTATTGACAGGCCTCTTTGTTGGTGTCAATTTTCTTGCACTTATATGCTTCTACCACTTTGTCTTAGGATAAGTTAATTAATCTACTTTTTATTTGTTGTTGGCTTGCTGGTGATTATAGTCTTGCATTATGTATTTCAGGCTTTATTTGTGTGGTTTTAACTAACTTAATACTTTCTTTTCCCTTATTGTTAGCTGGATTTGTGTTTAAAATATTAAAATATGTGTCTGGGTTGTGTTTATTTCAGGCTGCATTTTCCGATTTCAACCAACTCCAGGGCTGTCCTACATGTTTTTCCTACTTCCATTTTCTATGATAATTGACTTGACTTATCGCAACTATTCAGAACTTAATATCATCAATTTGTTAAATTACAACCTGTGTAATTTTAAGCTTGTTCAGTATTGTCATTTATTTTCATTTAGAATTTATTGGTGCTTTTCTTCTTATTATAACTTAAAAATCTTTTCTCTTTGTTGTTTTATGAACACAATGTTGATAATTTAATTTTGATTGTTTACAGGAGGCAAAACTGATTTCCCTATCAGTCTGATAAAGGATTAATCTGGTGTTCCTGATTTCATGTTGCATGGTAAGTGCTGCTTATGAGTGAGTGTTTTAAGACAATCTGGAGGGAGGGAAGTTGGATAACTTTGTGGCTTCTAAGTTGTGGTTTTTATTGCTTTTTCTTGGCTGGTCCTGATTTTAAAATTGTATGGTATGGCACATTTACTGATTTATATATCTAATATCACTTTCATCTAGGTCTAATCGTTATCAATTCTATTATGCACCAATTATAACTAAACACATATAGTTGTGAGATACGTATGGAACATGAGCTTAATTTATTATGTAAAATATATCCAAGAGTTCAAACAATTGATTACAAAGCATAAGATGGTTTGTTACTAGTGTTTGTTTGTGAACAATGGTTCTTTTTTAACTTTGTGAGTGTAGGAAAATGGTTTGCTACTTGTGTTTTTTTGTCTCAAATTTTGTTCTTTATGGACTTGAACCTTAAATTTCTGCAGGGAGCAAGCTTATGTAGGGAAGTGATGGAAGGCATGGCAAGACTGGAACTTTGAGGTCAGTTGGGAAGTGTTGTTACTGCTTGCTGGCTATCTATACTTCTTCATGCAATTAGAATGTAAAAAACTCCTTGTAAAGATTTTTTGTGATGTATAGGATCTTTTGTCAGTAGAACTTAACAAACTGCTATATTTTTTGGTGGGAACTAGCAAAATTTTGGAAATGAACTTCAGAAAATTTAGTATTTATTATCTGTTGGGAACTTGTTTTGTATGAACTAGCAAAATTTTGGCAATGAACTTTAGAAAATTTAGTATTTATTATCTGTTAGGAACTTGTTTTGTATTTCTTCATACAAATTTGGGCAGGAATTTGAGATTTAGCAAGGGGAAAAATGTTTATAGCCGCGTTTTCATAAACGCAGCCATAGGGCAGCCTATAGCTGCGTTTTAAAAAACGCAGCCCAAAGCAGGTCTGTAGCTGCATTTTATTATAAAATGCAGCTATAGGTCTAAACTTATTGGGGGTGGAAAAACGCAGCTGTAGGGTGTAGAAAACGCAGCTATAGACCCAGTTTGGGCTGCGTTTTTAAAAACGCAGCTTTAGGTCCCGCAGGGGGTCTATAGTCACGCCGGATAGGCTGTGTTTGTAAACGCAGCTATAAAAACGCAGCTATAGGCTATAGCTGCGTTTTTACGGGCTATAGCTGCGTTTTTTAAATGCAGCTATAGCCCTCTTTTTTTGTAGTTAATTGTTACCTTTTATTTTTCTTCCTTTTTTAATACAAAAGATTGTTGTTTTGAGTTGTGTTGTCATATTATATTACGGATTGTACTTCCCGAATTTTTATTGTTGCATATTTAAATTACAAAATTATTTTCATTAGAGAATTTTAGCCCAAAAAAAGGATATCAGGTTTAATATTAACCTGCAAGTTATCTTACTTCTATTGAAATGAATATTTTATTATTTTGACATAATATCTGTGTAATAATTTTATTTTTATTTATTTTTTTATTTTTATTTATTTTTTTGGTGGGTTCTATATTTCTAGTTGGCAACATTTCAAATAATAATGCACTATGTAGTTTTTTACGGATGAAAATTTACATGATGTACGTGGACAAGAAATACCAATGGTGATTAAGCAAACAATGTTCCAATCATTAAGATTCCTTGACATTTGATGATTTAGTTTGATTCTTGTATTTCTCCTATTCAATTAATAACGATATTTTATGAAAGCTTGATTGTATTACAACGAACCTTAACCCTCTTTGGCCCCAAAACAATGATTGCGTCCATCACAGTGATACAGGCTTCTTATATGGCTATATTGTTAGTGAGTCCAAAATTTACTTACTGGTGTTTGGTATTGTCAGATTTTAGCTTTAGGTTGGAAAGCCGTGAACAAAATATCCTATATAGTGCTTTTAGAGTCCATATGCAAGGTCAAAATTGCTACCCAGGTTATGCAAGTTGTTATTCAGGGTTTCAGCATTTTGATAGTTGTTCGATCGATTCAGAAGCCTAGCTATTAATAAATCGAGCTTAAATTCAAAAAATCAAATTGCGGGATTTCCAAAATGTGTTTTCAACCCATGAATTGTTTAGGGTTTTGTGGGGCAAAATTGGGAAATGCCCTGTTTGGGCAAAAATAGCAGCGTTCTGCCCCTTTTTCCAAACTATATAGGGAAATGCCCCTGTTTTGTAACTCGACAAAACGGAAATCGAGTTATATTGAAAAACTCGATTATTAAGTAAGCGAGTTATGTGTGAACTTGGACTTCCGTGGTGGCAATTTGTTTCTGAAAAACTCGATAATTAGAAAACCGAGTTATATAACCGACTATGCAGCTATCGAGTTATGCGCTTGTTCAACATCTGTCTATCTTGTCTTGGTGTCAGGTGTACGGTACAAGTCTTGAACATAACTCGATATTGTATTAATCGAGTTATAAATTATACTCGAAATCCTTAGAGTCGAGTTATTCTCATATATTATCTGCCCATCCCTCCCCATTGAGAGTGTCTTGCATTTCGGCTGAACTGGTTGCACTCTACAGCTCTGCTCCACAGTTGCGTCCGGACTCAAGTAAAATTTGTATCACTTCAGGTAAAAAACTCACATCATAATTTTATCGCAATGGTATTTTTATTTGATATTGTAATGAATTTTTATTTTTTTGGTAAAAAAAAAAAAAAAAACGCAGTTACACTTTACCTATTTGTGGTTTGATAGAAAAACACTTTATCTACTTGTGGTTTAAAAATTGACACTTTACTCATCTGAGATTAGTTCTGTTTGCCTCCCATTACCCACTTCTTTTAAAAATAAGGGTAAATTTGTACTTTTATTACCTCTTTTATGTTTCTCTCCTCTTAAAACATAAAAAACTAAAAAATCAAGGTAAAAAAAGATCTAAAAAAGCTAGATTTTGTAAAAATTAAAGCCCAACTTTTTTACATCTTCTTTTCATGTATCATCAACGTTTAGATCTTCTATTTTAACACATTCCCCTCTTTCTATAGAACACACACAAATAAAGCATGTGTGTGTTCCAAAGGGGTATGGAATTCTAGCATTTTTACACACAGTCACTCCGTTGACGAGGTGGGAACTTATGGTCTCTTCTTGCTGTTTCAGTGTTCTGAAGTCATCTCATGTCTCACTTGCTTGACCCACATTGCTTGGACCTTACCAAACTCCTGAAGGAAAACAAATAATTGACTATTGACAATTTTAATTTACCTGCATTGCATTTGGGCCATGTAACTTCAGTTTGACACAACTCTAAGTAGTACTAAATAAAAGTACATGTATTCTTATAGGGGGAATTTGTCCATGGTGACATTAAACCATCAAATATCCTCATTGACAATGAATTCCAAGCTCACATTTCTGACTTTAGCCTTAACAGACTGAATAGCATTACAGGCAATAACCCTTCTTCCTCTGTACGTCCCAAAGGGGTATGGAATTCTAACATTTTTACACACAGATGGCTTTGTTTATGTGTGTGTTCTATAAAAAAATGGGAATGTGTTAAAATAGATAAATGGAGCTAATCTCAGGTGGGTAAAGTGCCAATTTTTGAATCATAGGTAGAAAAAGTGTTTTTTGGACAAACCACAGGTGGGCAAAGTGTAATTTCCTAAAGAAAAAAAGAAAAAAAAAACCACTAATAGAATAAATGTTTTACAAAACCAAATAGCCATATTCCTAGTAAAATTGTTTCAATTAATAACGTACCCTTAAAATTGGTTAGTTGGAAACTTAATAGAGCTAAAAACCAATAAGTAGTATTAGAGCCAGTTAGCTCTTGTTAGGTAGTCTTTACATTGAGTTGAATCTTGACCCTTGTTGTCATGGATCATGGTTTGATAGATCTAAATATACCGATTGGAAAGTCAGGAGGAGGGCTTTTCTTAAGTCCTTAGATGAAAAAAAATGTGTTGGGTTTAGACCCCTACTAAATCAATGTATTTAACTAGTTTTAAAGCCAATTTGATTATTAGATTTGTTATAGAAGTTTTAGGTTAAACACAAAATCATCAATATCATACAAGTGTGGAAATTTAAAAGAGACATGATATGATGACCTAGGAAATGAATGAAACAAATCGTTTACAAAAAAACTTGGGGGGGACTTGACCTTATCAATCCTAAGGTAAACTATTAGATAGAGATTTACAATCGGAATAACCTTATTCATTGTAAATCTAACTATAGTTACCAAATTAAGCTCTAAATCCCATAGACATCTTTGATAGTAATCTACTCCTACATGAACCTTCAGCCCATGACTTCAATGTCTCCTTGAAGATTTGAATCCAGTACACTTTATATTTGGAGATCAACAACTTCAATCCACTTATTCAAAAGAGTGTGTGAATGATCACCAGTTGAAATAGCAATTGATACAAATCTTTTATATTTCAAAGTCTTGAAAAACATGCCCTAGGTTTTCTTTAAGTACTTAGTGATGTAGGTCTAAAATCCTAATAGTCAAATGGACTGATCGACTAAATTTCAGATTTTGCATATACGCAATTTGTTTGGTTGAACTTAAGTTTTGATAGGTCAAAACTATTAAAATTTTCAATCCTTGAATCATTTGAAATCTTGTTCTTACACATTGAATAGAAGTACCTTGAGGATTGTCTAGACCTAAATAGACAAGTTTATGTTCATGAGTTTGCCAAAAAAACTATACAGATTTAAAACCTAATAGTTTGGTTTTCTATTGAAATTGGTTGGACCAAGCTTAAGAAGTCTTCTGCTAAGTGGTCCATTAATGAAAAAATATTTGCAAATTACAACATAAAAGCGTTGAAAGCTATCTTTATTGTTATATTCCTCGAGGAAATTAAGAGAATCTCAAATGTTGAGATTGCTAAGATAATCTAGACTATTCTTGAAACTACCTATAAGGTTACTGTAAACACAGCATTTTGTACCCCTTACGACTCGGGCCCCCATTCCCCAATGATGGTAAAATTCTAAAGCCCAAGGTTGGTTTAGGGCCTTACCAAAAGGGCCAAAACACAAGAAAAAGCCATAATAAGAGATAGAAAGGCTTTAGAAGCACATGGCATAGCAACGCACTCAAAGATATAGATCTAGGCATAGACATGGCAAGGAGCATATAAACAAGTAAATTTAAGCACAAATATGGCATGAAGCACATAAACACATGGATCTAAGCACAAACATGCTAAAAAGGCTCCTAGGCCCATGGATCTAAGCATAAACACAACACTTAGACATATCCTAGTCCAAGAAGGCTAGGCCAACATCATTAAAGCATTAAAAAATGGTAAAAAGCAAGGAGGCATGCTAGGAAAGCTATAGAACATGCTTGGAAGCAAGATAAAGCAAGAAACAAGCTAGGAAAAGCAATAAAGCATATTATAAACAAAGATAAAGTAAGGGCGTAGATTGTGGCTAAAAAGCTACATCTACACCCTTTAAACCTCAAATCCAAGGTCCTAAGACCAAGGAGAGGAAAAAGAATGCAAGAATACTATTGCTTGATTGTTAAGAGAAGAGAGGAATCAAAGGTTTTTTTTTTTTTTTTTTTTTTTTTTTTTGATTTTTTTTTTTTTTCCTTTTTTTTTAAGGGGGTTTGGAGGTATTTATAGGCAAAAAGTTACTCTTTAGTGCTGGCAGCCACTTTGTGGCCACTAACTTAGAATGGCCTGATGAAGGCCTTCCCAAGTTCGGATTGGGTCGATCGTGGTGTTCCTAGAATCTTGATGTCTATTTTCTGGAAAAGTATAAAACTCTGAAATCCAACAGTTGGATCAAAAGTTATGACCTCGGGAAGCAAGCTAACAAGCCTAGCACTGTTTTCAAGATATCTCAACCGTTTTAATTCCGATTTCGACCCATGAGCAGTCGTTGGAAAGGGAATTTGATAATATTTGCAATGATGCTAGCCCCAACCTATTCCAATGGATTGATAAAAATTAGGGTTTCTGGAGCCCTCGAGAGTCAAACTTGGTCAAACTCGATCAAAGTTTACAAAAATCTCTAGGTAACTCGGGTTTGATGTAGAAACATGAAAAATGTTATTTTGGGATGATTTTAACCAATTTTGACCTTTGGTCAACCTGAGATTGACTAGGGAAATTTTGGTCAATTTGACCTAAAATGGCACTTTAAGTGCTCCAATACCTGAATAGGTTGCACCAGGTCAATCTAGATGTTTCCGCGGCCCCTTGGAGAAAAGTTAATATTTTTGAGATTTTAGGGGTCTAGCATGCAAATCAAGGGTAGACAAAATACGGTATCTACAATTGCCCCTTCTTTATCTAACATCTTGATGGTAAGGAGAAGTGTTGGATAAATAACATGATTCCACATTTTGTCATCCCAAAATTGTGTGTGGAAACTGCGTTGTTCACGGGTCGAGACCGGACTTACCTGACAAGGTCGTGCTGTTGTAACTGGTCTGGAAAAATTTCCTCTGGCTGGGTCCTTAATGCTTAGGCAAAAACTCTGGGTTGTTTTTTTTTTTTTTTTGGGTCAATGGTCAACTGGTCAACGTTGACCTGATCAACGCTGACCAGCGGCCACTTATGGTGCACTGGGCAGACTTGGCAGCCGCTAAAGGTGTGTCAGGCTACCCAAGTCATACAGTGGCCTATAAATAGGCCCCAGAACATCATTTTGACCATTCTGACTTCATTTCTCTAAATTCTCACTTCTAAAAAGTTCTCTGGAGCATGTTGCTGCCTTGCGGATCCAGCTTTTAACTTCAGTTCACAGCTTCAATCTTCTGTTTTGTGCTTGAGGTCAATGTCTTCACTTTATATTTCCAGCAAATATGTTAGTAGCAGTGCAACTAGGAAATCATGCTAGTACTTTTTTTATTCTTGGTATTTTTGCATATATGTTTTATTTTTCTTTCTTTTATACCATGATGATGCTGGAAAACTTATCTGTTCACATGTCTAAGTAGCATAATCGAACTTGCATATGTGGCATGCTATGAAAACACATGAAACACTAACAAACTAAAAGAAAAGTTAGGCAAATATGGGAGACTATGCATGATAAAGATGGGATATTTTGAGAGGATTGAAGATGTGAAAACAATGCGATTTTGAGTGAGGGTAGTTTTGGAAGGCATAGGATTAAATGGTCGCTGCCAAATCTGCATCCCGATAAGACTAAATAGTCACTGTCGAATCTGAATCACGAACAAGGCATAGTATTAAATGGTCATTGCCGAATCTAAATCCCGATGAAGGTATAAGATTAAACGGTTGTTGTTGAATCTGAATCCCGATGATATTAAACAGTCATTGTCGAATCTAAATCTTGAAGAAGGCATAGGATTAAACAGTCGCTACTGAATCTAAATCCTGATGAGATAAATGGTCGTTGCTAAATTTGAATCTCGAAGAAGGCATAGGATTAAACGGTCACCGCCAAATTTGAATCCCAATGAGATTAAAAGGTCATTGCCAAATCTAAATCCTAAAGAAGACATAGGGTTAAATGGTCATTGTTGAATCTAAATCCCAATGAGATTAAATGTTTGTTGCCAAATTTGAATCCCAAAGAAGGCATAAGATTAAACGATTGCTGCCGAATCTGAATCCTAAAAAAGGCATAGGATTAAATGTTCACTGTTGAATTTGAATCCTGAAGAAGACATAAGATTAAATGGTCATTGCCGAATATGAATCCCGAGAGAGGTATTTTGAAAATTTGGATACTTTTGAAGAAAAAGTAATAGGATTAAACGGTCACTGTCGAATTTGAATCCCAAGAGTGGTATTTTGAAAGTTTGGATACTTTTGAAGCAAAAGTGATAGGATTAAATGGTTGTTGCCAAATTTAAATCCCAAGAGAGGTATTTTGAAAATTTGGATAATTTGAAGCAAAAGTGATAGGATTAAATGATCGCTGCCGAATCTGAATCCCAAGAAAGCTATTTTGAAAATTTGGTTAATTTTGAAACAAAAGTGATAGGATTAAATAGTCATTCACGAATTTGAATCCTAAGAGAGGTATTTTGAAAATTTGGATGTGGGAATCCAGACTTCTTGCAATCCTTGTCACTTACCTTGACATTTTCATTCTTGATGAATTTCTTAAACTGTCTAGTGATGTAAGCTTTGAATTTCGAATTTTCATCTTCAAATGACCCTTCCTCCTCATCATTCTTAGCCTTTAGAGCCATATTCTTGCTCTTACTCCTTTTGCCAATTCTCACTAGACCTAATTCATAGGTTTGCAGATTCCCAATCAGCTCTGTCAAAGGAATTCTGTCGATGTCCTTTGCTTCTTCAATGGCAGTAATTTTAGCATGAAATTGCTCAAGAAGAGATCTGAGTATCTTCCTGAAAATCTAAAGTTTAGGACTCCTTTCACCTAAGTTAAAGGTTGAATTCATTATGTCCTTGAGTTTGGCATAGAATTCATCAAAAGTCTCATCATCATCCATCTTGATCTCTTCAAAACTAGTAGTGAGCCTTTGAAACTTGGAATCTTTAACAACCTTGGTACCTTAATAAGTATTTTGAAGAATGGTCCAAGCTTCCTTAACACTTTCAGTGGATGAGATTTTCTTGAATTCCTCATTAGTTACAGCACTAAACAAGGCATTCAATGCTTTACTATTGAAATTGGCAGCTTTGATCTTGTCGTCATCCCATGAAGTAAGGGGCGCAGCAGGTTTAGTCCATCCAACTTTGATAGCTAGCCAGACTTTTTCATCTAGGGATTGCAAAAATCTTTTATGTGTACTTTCTAGTATGCATAGTTAGTACCATAAAAAAGAGGAGGAATGATCAATGATTGTCCATGATCCATAATAATATGGGTCAATGGATCACACAACAATGATTAAAACCTAATTTGAGTGTGCCCGCTTTGATACCACTTGTTGAGTTATAGATTGACTCCAGTTAATTAATTCAATTACCCAAGTTGATTAATTTGGTCAAATTACAGGCAAATTGTGGAGGCACCAACAAATCATCAAATCAACTAAATGCAACAGAAATTAAATTAATACAGTAATTTGTTAACAAATGGGAAAAACCTCTTGTAAGGCAAAAACCTCATCAGATAAATTTCAGGTCACCACTCCCAAGAATCCACCAATCAATAACAAATGGTTATAAGTATAAGGAATATTACCACTACCCAAGACTATCTCAAAATACTAACCTACAGCTGAACCTTTACTCTAATCCCCTATTAGACTTGATCTTGTAGAAGACTTCTTTGCATGCGCGGGTCCCAATACGTGACTAACTCTCAGCAACTGAATGATTGTTGTTGGTTGCAAAGTTCTTTACTCTAGAGTACATTGAATATCTAGAAGCACTTGGTTACAAAACCCCTAAGGCGCATAAATGCATTACCTTCTCATAATGTGTATAAGTTTTCTAATTGAGTCTCTATATCTTTGATAACTTTAAAATAAGCATTTTATATGGTTGAAGGGTTTATAGGATAAAACCCTAGTAATCCAAGTCATCATGGGCTGAGATTCAGATCTAAGAATTCTGAAATCACAAAGCTCAATAGATCATGCTAGTGTCGAGAAGGTGTAAAGAATTTTTCATTAAGTCTCAATAGATGCTAGTGTCGAGACTAGTGTCGAGCTTCACTAAATTAACTTTTCTTCACTTGTTTCTTGGTTCAACCTTCAAGACTTTAATGATACCACTTGTGAAGTAAATTTCACATACTTCTTGATACATTAAGCCCAACTTTGATCTACCCAATTACAAGTAAAGTGAATTTTGTCAAAGAATATGCCAATACATAGAAAATATGACCCTAACATGGCTCATAAAAAGTTGTCCAATGTATATGTGTTTCTTTATATGTGTTGAAGCTAAAGGTAAAGAAGAAGATGACACAGTGCAATTTAGTGAAGAGAATACAAAGAATGTAAGATGCGATGTCGTTTCAGTTAAAAGAAAGAAGTGCAAGTTAAAAACGGCGTCGTAGCTTTTAGTAAAAAACTATTAGTTTAGCATGTGTTTGTACATAGTTAGTGGATGAGATTAACAACTGTCATCCATTAATTGGTAGTTTTCTTCTCTGTTAGTTAGTTAGGATTCCTTCTCTTCTCTTTCTTTGTATTAGTGTATAAATGCCTGAGCATTTGTGAAACTTAATTACGCTGTCTATTTTCTTAATTCATCAATACGGTTTAAACTTTTATTTAGAAAGCTCCCGATTTTACGATATATTATCGACACATTCAAAATATGTTAGTAGTGTTTTGCTTGGAAGGCTAATTAATGAAAATTCTAGATCATTGAAAAATGTCAGTGATGATACCAAAAATCGTCAGTAAATCACACAGTCCTCACATGCTCGAGACAACACCTGTGAAACAAAAACAAAGAAGACCTTGTAGAGAGTACCGGTATGGTACTGGCTAAATATCTTCTAAAGGTCAGGTTAGAGAACTTTCACAATTCTAGAGTGCCAAAGCTGGGAAAATTATGCGTACCTTGGTTTGTGAGGGCTTTGGGGCTTTTATAGTAGAGTAAAGTTGACATTTGTTTCTTGGTGGAGAAGGTCTTTCCTTGTGGGGAATATCCTTGTTAATGCATGTATTTTGCGGGATCTTTTCCTTATAGGGATTCATTTGATCAGGATTAACCGTAGGGTATAAGATATTTCCTTATATATCTATTCATGGAGCCTAAGCAAAAAGCCACGCTGGACCCATCAAGAGGTTTGTCACTCTCATTAGCTTCCTTCCCTTAACTTTCTATTATGTTCAAGAGGTCTGGTCGTCTAACTGAGAGCCATCGGTTTGGAGGCAGAGTCGTCATCTTCTGCATAGTAAGGTTGACGGGTTCTTTGGGCCCGATGATTTTAGGCAAACAAAACTATTGTCCTTCTCCAAATTACCCTTATCAGCTGCCCCCTACTCTATGGCCTCGTCAGTTAAAAGCTGACGAGTTATGGAGTCTGATGTGTAACTTCTTCTTCTTCTTCTTCTTCTTTTCTTTTGGAAAGGAGGGGGTATTTATTGATGAGTCCTCAAGCAGCCATTATTAAATGCTAGTACACATGTCATAGGCTAGTTGGCCTTGTTTCTGAATGAGGGTGTCATTTCGTCTTTCTTGGATTTTTTATCCTGTATATATCTCACTTCCTCCCCTCATTTTTCTTATTTTAACCTTGCTGATCTTAAGAGAGAGCTAGTCATTTGTCTGCCTTGCTTTCGTTAACCTACTAATCTTGTCACCTTTGCTGCCATAATTTTGTTAAGGTTGTCATTTCTCAAGGAACCATCTTCTAACTTCGTAAGTCCTCTTTTTCTTTTTTTTCTTTTTTTTTTTTTTTTTCATCTTTTGTTTTCGTTTTTCTTGTTGGTTGTTAATTCTATAGAGAGTTCCGTCGCTTGTAGGTGAATAGATGTCAAGACATAGTAAAGCAATGAGTGAGCAATAGTTAGTCCATGAGGGAGCAAGCTACGACAAAGTATTCACGTCAGGTCATGGGCCTGAGGAGGGCTTGTCTTGGTCGTCAGAGAGGGAACTGTCCACCCGCTCTCCTGTGGACGAGGACGAAGACTTTGACGGAGATGAGGTATAGGAAAGAGAAGGAGACGAGGATGAGGAGGGTGAAGGAGAAAACGAAGGGGGTGTAAAAGGTAGGAGATGACGAAGACGAGGATGAGAGTGATGGGGGGGCTTCTATGGCGGGAAGCTTAGGAAGCCCAGGGGATGGCCATACTCATCCCTTCATTCTTTCCAAAATTTGGACTGTTAATGATTTTAAGTTGACGATAATAGCTAAGATCTTCAAGAATTTACAGGACCGTTATCAAATTCCTAATCATATCCCAATCCGTCTTCCTGGGAAGTTTGAGAAGTGCTATTCGGGGAAGACTGCGGATGTCAGCATGTACGATGCCATATTCGCGGTAGGGTTGAGGTTGCCACTGACGACATTACATCATCAGTTGGCTGATTTTCTAGGATTGTCCGTCAACCAAATTGCTCCAAACGCATAGAGGATATTCATAGGGGGCGAAATTCTCTAAGGGCATCTGAGTGGTAGGAATCGTTAGCTTACCTTGGATGGGTTCTTCTAGTGTTACAGGCCCCAACACACCTCGTCACCTCAAGGGATATACCATTTTGCAGCAAGGAAGAAGACCCTTAGGCTGGTGTCTGACATGCTCGTTTCCAATAGGAATTGGAAGGGCAGATATTTCTTCGTTCAAGGGATGGACTGGGTGTGCCATCAGAAAAGTAGGTGGTGATGCCTCACGGTTTTGACAATACTTAGGGCATCGTCAAAGACTCAAGTCTAGCGTTGTCTGCTTTTCACTTTTTTCTTTTTTTTGTTAATGTCCAATGTCGTCTACTTTTCTTTTCCTATTTATTCAAGTATCTAATGTTGTCTGCTTTTTTCTTCCTCAGCTAAGGTTCTCCCCCTTATAACCGACGAGCAAGAGGCTTTTATCCGTCGGGTGTTGGAGATCAACTTTGATGAGCAAAGGTGCAGGGATCTAATTACCCTCGACACCTTGCACGCATACTGTGGTGGTCCCAAGCCAACGCTAGCAGCCCATAGACTTAACGTTTATTCTCGTCAACGTAAGTTCTTGTATCTTAGCCCTTTCCTTCTGTCTGTATTATACTCATGTTTGCTTGTGTAACATTCATCTTTTACTTACAGAAATGGATGCAGCTAGGCAAAGGGCTTTAGACAGGGTGTCAGCTACGGCTCGTAAGCAAAAGGAGAAAGAGGGGGCCTCATTGTCAGTTCCTAAGGGCATTAGCAAGGGGACGCCAAAACGAAAAAGTGACAGGAAGGATGACTATCAGTTTAAAAAAGGACCAGGTGTTCCCACTATTGATAAAAAGCCTAAGCAGTCGTCACTCCTCAAGTCCGTCCATAGAGGGGGTAAAGGTCTTATGACGAAGACTGGTCCTATCACCCAGGGAGCTGTCTGTCAACTTTTTATGCACAAAGAACATGTCGTTGAGATGATTAAGTCCATCATCAAGGATACAAATTTGGATCCTTGTGCTAAGAAGTTGATAGAGGACCTAAGGGTGTCGGGCATCTTTGACCTAGCTAGGGTATGCTTTTCTTACACTTCGCTTTATTTCATGCTTGCTTCTTAAACTGATGGCTGTTTTTTGTTTCTAGGCATCGGTGCGCATGAAGGCGCTTTAGGATAGAAGCGTCGCCCAGGAGGGGGTGATTTGTCGTCTGCACAAACGTAACGAGACCTTGACCAATGAGTAAGGGCAGTACAAGGATGCCCTTCATACTTTAAATAAGGAGGTGACGGAGTTGAAAGAAAAATTGAAAGAGGAGGCCCGTTAAAGGGAAAAGGAGCAGAAGGCCAAGGCGACCATGAAGAAGGAGTTAATAGCCCTTCTTGGGCAGGTGGAGACGACTAAGGTTGACGTCGTGGCAGAATTCAAGGCTTCACAGCCTTTCATTGATTCTTACGCTGTCTACTATGGTGACAGGTTTGAGGACTACCTTAAACAGGTCAAGTCTATCTACCCACACTTGGATTTATCCAAGGTCACTATGGACGACCCCCTGCCATCAACTCCTGCCGACGACGCCACCTTTGAAGAAACCGACGACTCCACTTAGTTAAAGTGGGTTCCAAAAGATGATGGTGTTGTCCTTGCTCAACCTGCTGCAGTTCCTCCCATCATTCCTTTGATCTCGTCCACTAATCCTCAGAATTCTGAAAACCCCCTTGCTCAAGACGTTCAAAACCCTCCTTTGAAGAATGACGAGAACCCTCTAGCTTCCGACGCCTAAGACCCTTTAGCTTAGCTGTTTATTTTTATTGATAATTTGTAATGTGTTCCATCCAATTCCTAGACAATATTATGTGCCTTCTTGTCTTTTGGGCTTTGTTTGTAAAAATTCTACTTTATTTATATATTTCTTATTTTATATCCGTTGCTTTTAGCATGTGTGCTTCATTACTTAATATGCGTATGTTTGGTGGTATCATGTGTGAATCCATTTACTTTGGTGGACTCGTCCTTTTTTAGGCATAGTATCGAACCTATCTGGTTTGAGGATCAAATAATAAACTTGTTCCCTTGTCTTCTTACAAGGATGAACTCGTCCACTTGGTGTACTATAGCAAACTCGTCCACTTGTGGACTTAATAATTTTAAAGCATCCTAATTAGGTGAATTTGTCCTCTTTTGGACTTAATAATGAAGCCGTCCACTTGTGGACTTAGTACTTTCAGGGTTGAACTTGTCCATTTGTAGACCCATCCTCCTGTGGATTTAATAATGTTACAGTATCCCAATGGAATGAACTTGTCTACTTTTTAACAATGAAGTCGTCCACTTTATGGACTTTGATAATAAACTGGCCCACCTGTAGGCTTTGGTAACGAACTCGTCCACTTGTGGACTTAACAATGAACTTGTCCACTTATGGACTTCATAATTTTAATTCGTCCACTTTACGGACTTTGATAATAAACTGGCCCACCTGTGGGCTTTGGTAGTGAACTTGTCAACTTGTGGACTTAACAATGTCCACTTATGGACTTTGTAATTTTAATTCATCCACTCTATGGACTTGGTAAAGAACTCATCCACTTAAGGACTTAGAAATGAACTTGTCCACTTAAGGAATTAGCAATGAACTCGTCTGCTTAAAGACTTGCAAAAGTAGTTTTGTAGAGACAAATGTGTATGTAGGTCATATCTGAATAACTCATCTTATTATGATAAATGTGTACATAAGTAAAAAATTGTTCTTAAAAAGGATAAAAAAAACCCTTTAGGCTTAGAAAGTACTTTAAGCAAAATTTAACAAAAAAAAAAAAAAAGGAAATGAGGAGTGTTGCTCTTCCTGCTATCTTCTACTGGTAGTATTTCCTAAGATGCTCGGTGTTTCATAGATGGTGCAACTTCCGTCCGTCTAGCGTCTCTAAGTGGTAAGTGCCTGTCCTCTGCCATGAAGTGATTCTCTAAGGCCCTTCCTAGCTAGGACCAAGTTTTCCTTCGGTGGGATCTCTAGTAGCACTCATCACTTTCCTCAAGACGAGGTCTCTAACCTTAAAGTCTCTGTGTCTGACTTTGGAATTGTAGTGCTTGGCCATAAGGTCCTAGTATTACGTGAGCCTTTATTTAGCTATTGCCTTGACTTTGTCCACTAGGTCAAGCTATAGACGCATGGCCTCATCGTTCTTTCTTTCATCATAATTGTCCACCCGGTAGCTTGTGAGTCCAACCTCAGCCGAGATAACTGCCTCACTCTCGTATGCTAGTCGAAACGGTGTCTCACTTATAGGTGCTCTGCCCATAGTACGCTTGGTAGCTTTTCTAGCCATATACCTTTTGCCCCCTCGAGTCGAATCTTGATGATTTTAAGCAAGGATCAGTTCATGACCTCAACCTGTCCATTGGCTTGAGGGAGGGAAGGGAAGGAGTAATGGTTCTTGAAACCCAATTGTGAGCAAAAATTCTTGAAGAAGTCATTGTCGAACTCTTTCCCGTTATTTAAGACCAAGACTCTAAGGATCCCATACCCGCAAACGATGTTTCTCCATACGAAGCTTTTCACATTCTTCTCTGTGATGGCGGCCAAGGCTTCAGCTTCTACCCATTCGGTGAAATAATCTATGCCGACTATAAGGAATTTCAGCTGCTGCATTACTATTGGGAATGAGCCCATGATGTCCAGTCCCCATTGAGCGAATGGCCACGGGGCTATCATTGGGGTCAGTTCTTCCGTCAGCTATCTGATGACATTGCTAAACCTTTAACATTTGTCGCAGGCTTTGACATAAGTCTAGGCTTCCTTCTGCATAATAGGCCAGTAGTATCCAGCTTGAATTAGTTTGTGTACCAACGACCACAACCCTAAGTGGTTCCTGCCGATCCCTTCGTGGACTTCTTTCATGACATAGTCCGCTTCTTCAAGGCTTAAACACCTCAGGTATGGGCGGGAGAAGCCTCTCTTGTATAAGACGTCCTCTATCAGCACGAATTGTGCTGCTTGGACCTTCAACTTCCTTGCAGCTTCCTTACCATCTAATAATACGCCGTTTTTTAAGTAGGAGACTAATGGTGTGGTCCAGTTGCTTTCAAAACCTATCTCCTGTATATTGATAGGATCTATTAATGGTGAAAATTGAATGAAGGAAAGTACCTTGTCGAGGATGATCATGTGTTCTGCTGATATAGGCTTGGCAAGATGGTCGGCTTGCACGTTCTCTCTTTTGGGGATTTGAACAATCTTGGCCTGTAGGTCGTCCACCCTTCTCTTTACTTGCTCCAGGTACTTTTTCATCCTCTCTCCCTTACATTCGTAATCACCATTTACTTGGTTTGTGATGACTTGGGAGTCGCAATGAATAACCATACTCACAACCCCTACCACTTTAGCGAGATCTAGTCCCGTTACTAGAGCTTCATACTCTACTTCATTATTGGTCGTAGAGAAGTCAAGACAAACCATGCTTTCAGTCTCGTCCCTTTCTGGAGAACGAAGTACAATGCCTGCTCCACCAGCTTGTTTGTTGGACAATCCGTCCTTGTGTATATCCCACTGAGGATACTCTTCTGCCCCCTGGCCTTTAATGGCAGTATGCTGGCAATACTATATGTCAAACTCACTCAACTCTATTGCCCATAGTGTCATTCTTCCGTGGCTTCAAGATTGCTTATTGCTCGCCGTAAGGGCTTATCAGTCATGATGATCACCATGTAGGCTTGGAAGTATAGCTTGAGCTTGCGGGCTACTGTAACTAAAACAAAGGCGAGCTTCTCCATTGGTGGGTACATCTCCTCTACACCACGAAGTGCCTGATTGGCGTAGTATATGAGCTTTTGTACTTGATCTTCTTCTCTGATCAAGGCTGCACTGACAACAGCAGGGGATATAGCCAAGTAAAGGAACAATTCTTCTCTTGGTTTTAAGGGACTCAACAATGGCAAAGAAGAGAGGTAGGCCTTTAGATCCTCGAATTCCTACTAACACTCGGCCATCCACTCAAAATATTTCTTCAGCGTGTGAAAGAAAGGTAGACACTTATCTGTCGCCCTTGACATGAACCTATTCAATGCAGCTACCTTACCGTTGAGGCTTTGTACTTCTTTCACGTTTTTTATACTTCTCTATTATGATTTGGATCTTGTCTGAGTTGGTTCCAATACCTCTCTGAGACACCATGAACCCTAGGAACTTTCCTGCCATCACCCCGAATGCATACTTGCCTGGATTAAGCTTCATGTTGTAAGAGCGAAGGTTGTCAAAGGTTTCCTTGAGATCATCCAAATGATTTTCCTACCTTCAGCTTTTTACCAACATGTCGTCAAAGTAGACTTGGACATTTCTTCCAATCTGATGTGTGAACATCTTGTTCATAAGCCTCTGATATGTCGTGACCGCATTCTTGAGGTCTAATGGCATCACTTTGTAGCAGAAGAGGCCTTGGCTAGAAACGAATGAAGTCTTCTCCTAATCTGCTTCATCCATTTTGATATGATTATAACCTGAAAAAGCGTCCATGAAACTTAGTAACTGGTGTTAAGCCGTAGAGTCAACTATGATGTCAACCCGAGAGGGGGTAGCTATCTTTAGGGCATGCTTTATTCAGGTCTATGAAGTCCATACACATTCTCCATTTTTCGTTGGCTTTCTTGACCATCACCACATTCACCAGCCAGTTGGGGTAGTAAACTTCCCTGATAAAGCCTACCTCTTGTAACTTACGGACTTCTTTCTCTATAGCTCGGTCTCATTTTTGGGCGAACACCCGCTTCTTTTAACAAATGGGTGGAAAGGAGGGCGACACATTCAACCTGTGCACCATGACCAAAGGGTCAATTCCTGGCATGTCTTCATGGCTCTAGGCAAGTACATCCTGGTTCTCTTTGAGAAAAGTCATGAGTTCTTTGCGAACCATCGGGCTAGCGAGGGTGTCAATCCTTATTGTTCGATCTAGCCTAGAGTTTTCAAGAAGTATCTCTTCAAGTCTTTCAACGGGCTATACCAGCATCTGCTACTCTTCTATGTTCATTGTCTGCACATGATCGTCTATCTCCAACATTGCTATGTAACACTCGCGCGCAGCCACTTGATCTCCACGTACTTTTCCTACTCTGTACTCAGTGGGGAACTTAATCATCAGGTGGTAGGTTGAAGTTACGGCCTTCCATGAGTTAAGGGTAGGTCATCCGAGGATGGCATTATAGGCAAACAGGCAATCGACAACAAGGAATGTAACATCTTTAGTGATTTGCTGAGGATAATCACCAACTATAACGAGAAGTGTGACTACGCCAAGGGGGTATACTTTCGTCCCTTCGAACCCGACAAGCGAAGAGATGGTCAAGACCAGCCGTTCTCTATCAATCCTCATTTGCTGGAATGCCCCGTAGTAGAGGATGTCAGCAAAGCTTCCGTTGTCAACCAGGACCCGCTGTATGTTGTAGTCTCCTACCCGTATGCTAATGACGAGCGCATCGTCATGCAGGTGGTGGAGACGTCGAGCATCTTCTTCTAAGAATTTGATGATGAGGTTGTCGATCCGCGCCATCTTTGGGACAAAGCTTATTAGCTGGACGTTCTAAACCATCTTAAGGTAAGTCTTACGGACCTTTTTGGACGAACCAGAGGCCGCAGTACCTCCCACAATCATTCTTATATCTCCTATGGCCAGCCTAGGATGCTCATTCTCCCGTAAGGGAACCTGCTCTTGTGGCGAGTTCACTCTTTCCTTGCTACGAACCTTTACAATTTTCCTTGTTTGATAAGAGCTTATATTTGTTGCTTCAAGTCGTAGCAGTCGGCTGTGTCATGACCGTGGTCACGATGGAAGCAACAATACTTGTCTCTGGACCTTTTATTGGGATCTCCCTTCAGTTTGCTGGGAAATGTCAAGGCTCCTTCATCTTTGATCTGCATTAAGACTTGGTCAATTAGGGCAATCAACAGGGTGAAGCTTGTGAACCTCCCCGTGGGGGGCTTGGAGCACCTGTCCTCTCGCCGTTCTCTAGTCCTAGCCATCTTCCACTCCCTATCCTGTCGTACATCCTCCTGTCTTTCCCTCATTTTGGGCTTATCTTCTTGGGCTAGCAGTGCATCTTCTGCGTTCATGTACTTAGTAGCCCTATAAAGAACATCTGACATGGTCTTTAGGTCATTTTTATATAAAGAAAATAGGAACTTACCATTTTATAGCCCATTCATGAATGCAGTCATGAGTATCTTGTCGTCGGCTTCATCAATTAAGAGGGCGTCTTTGTTGAAATGGGCTATGTAGGGCCTCAGTGTCTCATCCTCTTGTTGCTTAATGTTCATCAGGTATATGATAGACTTCTTATACTTATGTCTCCCGATAAAGTATGAAGCAAACTGGGTGCTTAACTCCTTGAAGGCATTAATGGAGTTGGGCATCAATCTATTAAACCAAATCCTTCCAGTTCCCTTCAACATAGTGGGGAAGGGCTTGTACATGATCTCGCCCGCCACTCCTTGCAGGTGCATCAAGGTCTTAAAAGACTCCAAGTGGTCCAAGGGATCCTTAGATCCGTTGTAGGTCTCAACTGTGGCATACAGAACTTTGGTGGAAGGGGGAACGAAATGACAGATGTCGTGAATGGTGAGTCAGTTCGATGGACCAGGTCATCGAGGTCGCTAGACACTTGTCCTTTAAGGGCGTTCATCATGAAGTCCATCCATTCCTTCATCATCTGCATCTCTATGACTATGTGAGGTGGAGTCGTATCTATGACGGATGGACGGCTCGTGTCCTGTCGCTTTAGTCTTCTTTGGGCATTGCTACCTTCCAACCCTTCTTTGTCCCTTCTCTCAGCGTTGGTGCCTTTTTGGTCCTCCTTCTAGGTGTTAAGCATCACATTCTTTTGGCGCAGCTGCTCTTCTAGATCATGGTTTTGCTTGGGGAGACGCTCTATGGCAGTGGCAAGAGTTTGAACCTGTCTCTCGAGGGTGGTGGTGTGTGGTTTGTCTCCTTGAACATTGTTGGTGGTCACCATCGAGTGAGTAAGTACCATGCAACTCTTTGTCTGGGAAGTGATAGTATGGCTTACAAGTCGCAGTTTTTTTCCCATAGACGGCGCCAACTGATGATGTCGAAAATCGTCAGTAAATCACACAGTCCTTACGTGCTCGAGACAACACCTGCGAAACAAAAATAAAGCAGACCTTGTAGAGAGTACCAGTGTGGTACCAGCTAAATACCCTCCGAAAGTCAAGTTAGAGAACTTTCACAACTCTAGAGTGCCAAAACTAGGGAAATTATGTGTACATTGGTTTGTGAGGGCTTTGGAGATTTTATAGTAGAGTAAAGTTGACATTTGTTTCTTGGTGGAGAGGGTATTTCCCTGTGGGGAAGATCCTTGTTAATATGCATATTTTGCAGGATCTTTTCCTTATAAGGATTCATTTGATCAGGGTTAACTGTGGGGCATAAGATATTTACTTATATATCTATTCCTGGAGCCTAAGTAAAAAGCCACGCTGGACCCGTCAAGAGCTTTGTCACTCCCGTCAGGTTCCTTCCGTCAACTTTTTATTATGTCCAAGAGGTCTGGTCTTCCAACTAAGAGCCATTGGTTTGGAGGCGGAGTCATCGTCTTCTGCATAGTAAGGCTGACATGTTCTGCATAGTAAGGCTGACATGTTCTTTGGGCCTGATGGTTTTAGGCGAACAAAACTATTGTCCTTCTCCAAATTATCCTTATCAGTTTGATTCAATTGTCCATATATGGATGAAGCTATGCAGTAATTATATCTACCTTCGTGAAGCTGTGCCAATGCAAATAGTTTCAAAAAAAAATAATAATAATAAATGAAATGCCATATCTAATACACAAAATTTTTACTTTTTTATATGGGGTCTGAAAGCAGTGAATTTGATTAATCTTGGCACATCCTACTATCCTATTACAACTTTATCAGTTTTACTTAAAGAAAAGTGACTAATTGATTCTTAATTGGGTTTTATTAACCGTTGTTAATAAATTATTTTAAAATTTTTTTATGAAAAATATAAATACAGTTAATTAATTTGATATTTTTTTAACTTATCAAAAAATATATATTAAAATAGATGATTAATATATGTCCCACCTTTCCTAAATCATATATTTCCTAATTTATAGTCAATATCATGTATCACTGTATCAGTGAAATGTCCATGTACCTTTCAACATTATTTGATTTACAGGACATTCAAGTTTTGGAGAGCTGGGCCACAGCATCTATTGTTAGTGAAAATTTTAAATTAAATACATTGTTATTTAAATAGTAATTTTTAGTATTTAAACAATAAAATACATATTTTTACAATATTTTTTAATTTATACATATTTTTACAATACTTAAACAAAGATACTAAAAGCCTCTTATTAATCTGGCTCTAATCTTTTAAAACATGCATTTTTCAACAAGTTGGAGAGAATTGAAGCTAAATTCTTGTCCACTGGCCAAGGGCACAAAGTGAAAAGCGCAAGCAGTCTTGTGACTCCTGTCAAAGGGACAAGCCCCACCTCCTGGCATTGAAAAGAAAAGCCAACAAAAATAAAAACAGACTATTTTGGAATTTGTGCACACAAAAATTGAGACACCCCACCTATAGATCATGATCATTTCATTCACTTTTTCTAGACAAATTTTTTTTTTTTTATTCGGAATATTGTCAAAATTTTGGAATCTCAGTTCTCAAAAGGGGCACCCTGTGTTTGAAGGCTATGGTTCATTGTATGCTGGTGTCATAACTTGTAGTACAAGGGAGATGGCTAGTCCGTAGAAGACTATATATATGAGAATTTATGGTTACTTTCCCATGTATATATCATTCATCAGGGCCTAATTAGGAATTATGGAAATAGACTTAAATGATGGAAATAGACTTATTGTTGTTATTGTTGTCGCTGTGTTTTTTTTTTTTTTATAAGAAGCATGAAATATTTATTCAACTTGAAATAGAGTTACAACAGAGATAGCAAACAAATATTGAAAAAAAATCACAAACAATTATACACCATTCTCCTCAATAAACTTGAGAGCCCAGCAAAATTTTTGAGTTTGCATATTAACATTTTTGGGCTCTTTTCTTGAGCTCTAGTGGTGAGCACATTAAAAAGAGAGATAATAATTGTGGTATTCGGAGAATCTTAATTCATTTAAGGCCACTTTTAAGTTTTGACGATGTATCGTCCATGAGAATTTAGCAACAAAAACAAAAAAGTATCGTCCATGAGAACACAAAGTAGGACAGATCATAAATGGACGGGACAGCACAATGAGAGGGCATGTGAACTCTTGGGTCCCAATAATCATATTTCAAGTTGCATTTGTTTATATATATATATATATATATAGTAGATCCGGTTAATACGTGTCCTTAGAGGACACATTAAGTAATCTATTTTTAAAAAATATTTTTTGAAAAATTAAAAAAACTGTCAATACTTTTTTCAATTTTCGAAAAAAACTTTTTCAAAAATGAAAAATAATGTGTGTCTTAAGGGAACACATTAACAAAATCCATATATATATATATATGAGAGAGAGAGAGAGAGAGAGAGAGTTTTACTCGTGTATTCTTAAAGTGCACACTAATAAACTATTTTTTAAAAAAAAATTATGAAAAATAAAAAAACTGCTAACTTTTTTTTTTTTGCCGATTTTTCAATTTTCCATAAAATGTTTCTAAAAATGGATGATTATATATATATATATATATATTCTGGTAGCTTGTCATATAAAAGTTTTTCATTTGATATATTTTGAAAAATAATTATTTGAGTTTGTTTAACACTGTTAAAGTGCATTCGTGTTCAAGGGCATTCTTTTAAGTGCATTTTTCATTTGATATATTTAGAAATTTAATTATTTGAGTTTGTTTAACAAGTGTTGAAGTGCATTCTTCTAAGTGTTGAGAGTTAAACCTCTATAGATATGTGCTCAATTATATTAAATTAACATTTTTGCAAGATCATTTGTGTGGGTTTAATGGGTTTAATCCTTCCCTACTCCATTTGTGAAAAGGCTTTAAGTACACACATCTCGATAACTTGCCACCTTTGCCCCACAACTCTAATACAACTTGTAGGAAGATAAATACTTTGAAAAGTTTCTTGACACACTTTAACCTAAAAGTCATAAACCTTAATGAGTATATGTTAAATTATATTATATTAATTACTCATTTTTCTCATCATTATTCAACTTGAGACTACACTTACACGTACATACTCAACACTAAATTGAGTAATTTTTTTTTTTTTTGAGGAGTCACACAATATTCAATTAAATGGTATTTAGTTATTAGTTTTAGATATTTTTCAATATATTTTATTGAATCAAACTTACAAGTGCAATCGATCACCATTAACATATTTTAATATATTTTATTTTAACTCGATAAAATTTGAAGATGGACTCCAATTTAAAATTTGAACCGCTGAAGGTTGCAGTCTCATCTACAACAAATGATAGCGTGTATTGATGAAGTTGATGAACTTATCAAACCTTGTCAAATTCGCTTGGAATTCATGAAGAATGTACCCGTACCACATTTCTCTTTGAAAAGCAGGTCCTAAAAAGAGAATTTTTTTTTTTTTTTCTTTCTCTTAGAGACATGTTGTTACACGATAATTGGATATAAGGAATTGTTTGAATTGTTTTGAACATGCGCAATCTCTTTATTGGGTCCAATTTTCTTTTAAAGTGTGTTTTGAACAAGTGAAAGGTAAGGGTAGGTAAAGTGTCGGGAAGAAAATACTGGGTGGGAAAGTAATTTCACTATTTGGCTCCCAGAGAAGAGGAAGGGAGTGGAAGTGAATGCGAGAATTTCCACCAGGCCCACCTTTTGTAATCCACTCAATTATTGCTTATAAACTTTCATTCCTCTTTACCTCATCATGGCATAATTGTTTTTTTTTTTTTTAACATATATTTTTATTTCCATTTACAATTCAAACAAAGGAAAAATAAATATATTTTTCTGTTTTGTTTTCTCCTTTCTTCTTTTCTAAATATATGTGAGGGAAACATTTTCCTTTTTTTTGTTCTCTCCCCCTAGTTGTAAACAAACAGTGTGTTAAAGTGGTTCCATCATTTTTACTGCAGAGCATGCATGTTCTTTAAAAACTCTTTAAATTTCTCCTAATTTTTTAATAATTTGGGGAACATGTCCTATATTTATTTTTAAGCTTTGTGCCATTTTTGTTATAAAGTGCTAGCTAAATTTCGTGTTTTAATTATAATGCAAAGTCACACAATTTACTAAGTCCCAATGCTGCAATGTGACGATCTCAAATTCCATCGCGTGGGATCATCACATTGAGCTATGTGTCCTTCCTTCAGTTGAACTCTGTTGCCTATAAATATCAACTTGCCGACAGCTTTACTCAACCCCACTTTTAAGCTTATTGGAATATGTTCTTTTTAATTTTTATGTACTTTTTAATTTTTTTTCTTTTTTTTAATATAAATATATTTTAACACCATTTTAGTAAAAAGCTAAATCAATTATTTTTAAACCGGTTACGTCTTCATGACATTTCCATGACCTACTTTGCAAACTCAAGTTTGCTTTCACTCGATCTCCGCCTTGAGAGTTCGGGGGAAGCGCGTTAGTATACATTAGACTCAGGCCCATATGTAGTCCTTACAGTTAGTACTGTATTCTGTTACCTTTAGATTGTACTATTTTACAATTGTTTTATTTGTGTACTATTATGTGCAGTGGCAAAGCAAGTACTTTTTAAAGGGGGAAAAAGTTCCCTAACGACATATATATATTCACATGCATATGAGTACTTGAGATCAATCTAAATAAAAAATAATAATTCATGTGAATAAAGAGCGATATGTTTTTTTTTTTTTTTTAAGAGAAATAAAGAGCGATATGTTAATGTAAGAAACTCCACCAAAAAAAAAATATATATATATATATATGTATTATATAATATAACCCATTAGAGCATCCATAACCAATGTTACAAAATTTATGTCATTTTACCATACTAAAAGCTTACTTTATTATTTTACCATATCATTTTACAGCATCTTATTTATCAAATGTTCTATTATTCAATTCTATACATTAAAATAATATTTACTACACATTAAAATAATATATTATCTTCTCCCTATTATTATCAACAACAGCAACAACATCAACGACACAACCACCAGCCACCAATATCTACTACTGCAACAACACCTCTACTGCAAACCAACACCACAATTACTCACCAATATGGCAATATCAGATCAACCCAAATTGCAGCCAAAAAAAAAAAAAACCCACAAATTGAACAAATTGCAGCAAAAACCCACAGATTGCAGCAAAAAAAACCAAAAAAAAAAAAAAAAAAAAAAAAAAAAAAAAACCCAAATTTCAAGCTCACATTGCCAAGCACCACTTTAACCACCAAATCCACCAACCACTGGCCGCTATTAAAACCCACCACTAAAGACTAAACCTATATTGGTGGCAAACTCCATTGGCGACGCCCATTTCGTCGCGATATATGAAACCAACCCATTAATATCGAAAACTCGACAACAACTCAACCCGGAACTTGTAACCCCAACCAAATTGATCCTTCCATCCTCCCCAATGGTCACGCACTTAGCTCCACCGTCCTTCGCATCGACACAAGACACAGCCCCAACGTGCAGCTCCTTCGCCGGCACCGAGCACTCAGACTTGAACGAGGTGTCAACGACGATCTATTTGGTTTGTGGGAATCTGTGGATTTGAGGTGGATCTCGGAGAGTGGGAAGAGAATAGGGCAAAAGGGAAGAGGGAAGAAGAAATAGTATGGGAGAATGGAGATGGAGGCGGTGAATGTGGCTGAAGGAGAAGATGAAAGTGATATTTTAATTTGAATGAGAGAGAAAGATGAATAAAAAAATTAATAAATCATATGCCATTGTTTGTCCGTACCGTGCCAAAATTGTGAGGATACTGTACAATGTTGCAAAAGTTTGACACATTTAACACATTTGATAAAACTCTGTTTTTGTGTTTGGTGTGCCAAATGTGCCAAAAATTTCACATTTGGCACATTTGCTGTGGATGCTCTTATGTGATTTTTTTATAGTTGAAATTCAACTTATGATTTACATGAATGGTTTTACAATAGTTAGACAAACTTTAAGCACAATATTTGCAAATTATTCTATTTTGCTTAATATAAATTTATAAAATGCTTAAATTGTAACTTTAAAAACTATATTGTAAACATATATCTACCTGAATCTTCTTGGTTAATTTCAAAAAAAAAATATATATATATTATACATTTTCTTCATTGGAGAATTTCAATTTATGGTATCTGCTTCCGATAATAACTCTTTATCGTCAGATCAAGACACCAATTTATTTTTTATGTAAGCGAGAATTGAATCCCATATCTCATATTCGACTATCAGAGATTTTATCAGTTGAGTTAATTGGAACCCATATACATTTTCTTCATTGTGTAGTCATCATTATATTTTATTACTTATGCATAGTGTTTTATGAAAAATATAAATTATTACACTTAGAATATACTCTTCTTTTATCAAATTTTTTAACACTTTTGAAAGGTATATAAATCAAAAGACATGGATAAATAATAAAGAAAAATATTTCATATACCTTTTCAATGTTTGATATATAAAAAAGAAATAATAATCGATTAATCATAATATAAATAAAAAATAAAAATGCAAATATTTTTTAAGAAGGAAATAATATATATATATATAATATGTAAATAAAGTATATTGAAAGGGAAAAAAAAAACAATTTTTAATATAGGTAGATGAGAGGAGGGAGGGAGGAAAAAAAGGATGTTAAATAGTAGATAGTTTTATCACTATGTACTAAACTATGTCTCTGACTCTCTATATCAATTACAACTTGCAAAAAGGCAGAGATTTCTTCTCTCCATACACACTCAGGGTCTGTTTGGTTAGAGATTTCTAGTATTGTTATTCAGTTTTCAGTATTGTGGAAATATGTGTTTGAGTGTTATAAAAATATATGTTAAAAGTGTTATTGTTGTTTAAACACTGAAAACTGTCGTTTAAACACTGGTACCAAACAGCTCCTTAACATCACACTCTAGAGCATCTTTTCCAAAGGTAGTGGTTTGGGAGGGCCGGGGGTTGAAGACCTCCGTGTGTCTCTGACACATCTATATATAGACCTCCATGTGTACTGTATTATTCATAAAGTATAAGGAGAATTGCTTCTCAATTCTAAAATCATGAAATGATTATGTTTTGAATGTTTATTATTTATTTAAAATTGATATGGAATAATGTGCAAATAATCTCAGCAAGTCACTTGTTAAAAAAATAAAAATAAAATAAAAGGTTTTGGAAGACTTGCAACAGAAGACCACTTAATCGGATGATACCAGTGTGGTGCACGTCTAATTAAACTTTTTCAATGCTTAAGTCAAAACTCACTAAAATTTACAAAGTAGCAAAGTTTTTTAAGAGTTTTTTTTTTTTTTTTCCTCATACTTTAGAGTGGGTGTGGTCTCCATATATATATATATTGGTCTCCATATATATATATATATATATATAGGGTGGTTTCTAGCTCCATCTTCCTTAATTCTCTTCATTCATTGGAGTCATTGCGCAATGGATGCAATGGTTGGGAATGATATAAGTTGAGAATCTCGAGTCCTACCCAAACACACACACACGCAACCACACGCGCACACACACACACACATAGAGAGAGAGAGAGAGAGAGAGAGAGAGAGAGAGAGAGAGAGGTTTAATGGAGTGAAGATCACGCATGTGGGCCCAAAAATTTTTTATACCTACTCTGTTGGAATTTTTTATTTTTTATTTTTTTTTAGGGGCCACGACCCCCCATGGGATAATGTGGCTCCACCGCTGGTCACGTCCCGTCCACTGCAAGTGCACGGTGGAGTAGAAGCTTCGCCCACCTTAGTAATATCTGAGCTGACATGTAAAAAACAACGACATTTCCCATAAAATATTGTTAAAAAAGCTCAAAAGTTAAGGCTTTGTTTGGCAACAGTGTATAAACAAGGAAAATTGTTATTTAAACAACACAATACATATTTTACATATTTTTTCACTCATACGTATATCCTTAAAACTTAAATAATATTACTAGAAATCTATTACCAAATGGGCCTTAATACATACTAAAAAGTAAAAACTCTCATATTTAAATTTTAAATTTCAAATACTATGTATTTTAATATATGTTGAATTGACATGCGTGATCTTCACTCCATTAAACCTCTCTCTCTCTCTCTCTCTCTCTCTCTCTCTCTCTCTCTCTATGTGTGTGTGTGTGTGCGCGTGTGGTTGCGTGTGTGTGTGTTTGGGTAGGACTCGAGATTCTCAACTTATATCATTCCCAACCATTGCATCCATTGCGCAATGACTCCAATGAATGAAGAGAATTAAGGAAGATGGAGCTAGAAACCACCCTATATATATATATATATATATATGGAGACCAATATATATATATATGGAGACCACACCCACTCTAAAGTATGAGGAAAAAAAAAAAAAAAACTCTTAAAAAACTTTGCTACTTTGTAAATTTTAGTGAGTTTTGACTTAAGCATTGAAAAAGTTTAATTAGACGTGCACCACACTGGTATCATCCGATTAAGTGGTCTTCTGTTGCAAGTCTTCCAAAACCTTTTATTTTATTTTTATTTTTTTAACAAGTGACTTGCTGAGATTATTTGCACATTATTCCATATCAATTTTAAATAAATAATAAACATTCAAAACATAATCATTTCATGATTTTAGAATTGAGAAGCAATTCTCCTTATACTTTATGAATAATACAGTACACATGGAGGTCTATATATAGATGTGTCAGAGACACACGGAGGTCTTCAACCCCCGGCCCTCCCAAACCACTACCTTTGGAAAAGATGCTCTAGAGTGTGATGTTAAGGAGCTGTTTGGTACCAGTGTTTAAACGACAGTTTTCAGTGTTTAAACAACAATAACACTTTTAACATATATTTTTATAACACTCAAACACATATTTCCACAATACTGAAAACTGAATAACAATACTAGAAATCTCTAACCAAACAGACCCTGAGTGTGTATGGAGAGAAGAAATCTCTGCCTTTTTGCAAGTTGTAATTGATATAGAGAGTCAGAGACATAGTTTAGTACATAGTGATAAAACTATCTACTATTTAACATCCTTTTTTTCCTCCCTCCCTCCTCTCATCTACCTATATTAAAAATTGTTTTTTTTTTCCCTTTCAATATACTTTATTTACATATTATATATATATATATTATTTCCTTCTTAAAAAATATTTGCATTTTTATTTTTTATTTATATTATGATTAATCGATTATTATTTCTTTTTTATATATCAAACATTGAAAAGGTATATGAAATATTTTTCTTTATTATTTATCCATGTCTTTTGATTTATATACCTTTCAAAAGTGTTAAAAAATTTGATAAAAGAAGAGTATATTCTAAGTGTAATAATTTATATTTTTCATAAAACACTATGCATAAGTAATAAAATATAATGATGACTACACAATGAAGAAAATGTATATGGGTTCCAATTAACTCAACTGATAAAATCTCTGATAGTCGAATATGAGATATGGGATTCAATTCTCGCTTACATAAAAAATAAATTGGTGTCTTGATCTGACGATAAAGAGTTATTATCGGAAGCAGATACCATAAATTGAAATTCTCCAATGAAGAAAATGTATAATATATATATATTTTTTTTTTGAAATTAACCAAGAAGATTCAGGTAGATATATGTTTACAATATAGTTTTTAAAGTTACAATTTAAGCATTTTATAAATTTATATTAAGCAAAATAGAATAATTTGCAAATATTGTGCTTAAAGTTTGTCTAACTATTGTAAAACCATTCATGTAAATCATAAGTTGAATTTCAACTATAAAAAAATCACATAAGAGCATCCACAGCAAATGTGCCAAATGTGAAATTTTTGGCACATTTGGCACACCAAACACAAAAACAGAGTTTTATCAAATGTGTTAAATGTGTCAAACTTTTGCAACATTGTACAGTATCCTCACAATTTTGGCACGGTACGGACAAACAATGGCATATGATTTATTAATTTTTTTATTCATCTTTCTCTCTCATTCAAATTAAAATATCACTTTCATCTTCTCCTTCAGCCACATTCACCGCCTCCATCTCCATTCTCCCATACTATTTCTTCTTCCCTCTTCCCTTTTGCCCTATTCTCTTCCCACTCTCCGAGATCCACCTCAAATCCACAGATTCCCACAAACCAAATAGATCGTCGTTGACACCTCGTTCAAGTCTGAGTGCTCGGTGCCGGCGAAGGAGCTGCACGTTGGGGCTGTGTCTTGTGTCGATGCGAAGGACGGTGGAGCTAAGTGCGTGACCATTGGGGAGGATGGAAGGATCAATTTGGTTGGGGTTACAAGTTCCGGGTTGAGTTGTTGTCGAGTTTTCGATATTAATGGGTTGGTTTCATATATCGCGACGAAATGGGCGTCGCCAATGGAGTTTGCCACCAATATAGGTTTAGTCTTTAGTGGTGGGTTTTAATAGCGGCCAGTGGTTGGTGGATTTGGTGGTTAAAGGTGGTGCTTGGCAGTGTGAGCTTGAAATTTGGGTTTTTTTTTTTTTTTTTTTTTTTTTTTTTTTTTNTTTCCAATGTCGTCTGAAAATTGCTGCAGAAATTATACCCATGAATCTTTGTTCTCTTGCTCAACAACAGCAAATGCAACTGGGAAAATGTTATCATTTGCATCTCTAGCTATGACAGAAAGTATTTGCCCCCCAAATCTCCCTTTTAGGTGGCACCCATCTATACTAATGATTGGTCTACAACCTCCCAAAAAATAAACTTTTTGTGCATTATACCTGATATACATTCTCTTAAATTTGGATTGTGCATTTTCATCTTCCATTTCAGTTTGCAAAATAACCCTACTTCCGTTATCATTCGTTCTTATCATCTCTGCATAATCCCTAAACTTCCTATATTGCAGTTGTTCATCCCCGGTAATCAAGTCAGTAGCTTTTCTTTTTGCCCTATACACCTGACTGTAACTTATGTCAATTTCAAGTACTTGCTTCACATGATGTTGAACACCAGCCACTTTCCAATCAGGATTTTTGTCAAACTCCTGTATAAACTTCTTTGCAACATAACTTGAAGTCACTTGGCTATGTTTGAAGGACCTAGGGCATGTGCACTCTAGATTAAATGTTTTTATTTGGAATGTCAACTCTCCAGATAGTTAAGATGCATAACACCTCCATCCACGTTCATTTATGCAATAAACTGATATCTTCTTCTTCTCATTCAGCTTGAACTTGATATCTACTGACTTCTTTATAGCATATTCCCTCAATGCCTCCCTAAACACCTTAGAGTTTGGAAACTTCATTCCTTTCTTTAACTCTAGTTTCCTCATGTCAATTTGGGCATTAAACTCAGGTTCTTTTGCAGTAGTTGGTGCTGGCTGATCATCATCAGACTCTGCTAGACTTTCCATGTCATCTTCAAGAGGTGGGTCATTGTTAGCTGTAGTAGTCCTATATGGGGCTAGATCCTCATGTGTAGATGGCCCATCATCTCCCTCAGAGGGCCTATGTGAGGCTGGATCATCATGTGTAGATGGCCCATCATCTACATTTCCAAATACATCATCATCAAAATATGGCCCCTCAAACCCTTCCTCAAACCAATCAAAATCTTCTCCACCACCTCCTTCAGCATCCACATTACCTCCCTCATGCAGCATAGTAACATCATCATCATCATCATTTGCTCCTTCCTCATTACCAAATGGTTGTTCAACTATAAGTGGCTCCTCACCACCCTCAACATATAGTGTTATCTTATCTGTAGGCCATGCAGCATGAATCTCACACATATAAACTACATCATCATCTCCATTTATAAGCCTTAACCCTTGCTCCAAAATACCTCAAGGAATAAGATAATGATATCTACTTGTTCTAACTGCCCCTACATTAGAACAAATATCTTGTATTTCAAAATAACTAAGTTTATCTAGGTCAACATTATCAACAAAAGAAGTACTACCTCCTAAATATACCAAATCTGGGTTCCACACAAACTGGCCACCATGATGAATCTCAAAATTGAATGCCAAGTTAGCCATCTACATATAAAGTACAACAAAATCAAGTATGAGTGTGGGAGATGAGTGTGGTTAGCATCTAATCAATAATTTCTTATGTATTTGGTCTGGGAGATGAGTGTAGTTATCATACCTTCCTTTGATTTAGCTCATTACAGCAGCAGTAGCAAGGTTTCCATTTATATCAGACATGGTATAAGAAAAAGAATCATTCTTTGTAGAAGTGAACCATGACCTGGTTGACCAAATATAACATATAGAAGTAGATCAGCTTTCCAAAAATTTTCACTTATATAATATATATATATATATATATATATATGCTTGATTATTATATTCAACTATCACATAGCATTGAATAAGGGATATTGAACTCATAACATTGATGCCATCATACATACACGTCGACTATCAACATACAGGATTCACCATCACACATATGTCTGCACTATGCATAAAGCCCTCTTAGAATAATAAGTTCCATATCCACTCAGAAGATTCTACTTTTTTATAATGCAACTAAAGTATTAACTATGCCACTATAAAGTGATCAAAAGATTCTGCCTGTCCGCTAAATTTTCAAGTCTTAATCACAAAAACAAAAACAGTTTAAAGAACCAAAACCAATCATATATAAAGAACTAAAATCAATCATATCTCTGATTTTAGTAACTATGCTCTGAGAATATGGAATCAATCACAGGGTGGTACCATAGCCACTATTTACTGCTTTTGGCTCAATCATGGTCCACGGTACAAATCTCTTGCACAATCTTCCTTTCAACATTGTTGTCATGAATATTGTATGTGTAGCTGACTAGCTGTGTTAGAACTATCTATTATTTTGGTTTTCTACTCACATATTGACTAAAACATCCACCAATTACATGAAGTGCTAACATTGGTAGTGTGGCATTATACTTCTTCATAGAAAGGGAATCAAATATCTAACTAGAATTGAAGAGAAAAAGGAAGAATAAGGGGAATGAGGCTGCGGAGTTGTCTTCCAAAGAGAGAAGAAAGCATCATGTAATGTCTTAAAGGCTTAATTCAAAAGGCTCATGCCAGAAAGTGTGAAACACAAATGATGATATTCATTTACATAGATTTTCACTTACATGTCAACTTGGTGTGGGCCTAAAGCCAAATCCTTAACCTACAATACTGAGGATAGCTCAACAATAGCCTGAGATTCTTTTGGCCCTCTCCTATCCAGTTCAACCCTACGGCCTTTGCATTAAAGTGCACCTTGCCTGTAATACGATCAGAAAATCAATAATGCCAGAACACCACTTTTGATGACAAACTTCTCTTTGGCGCAACCTGAAGCATGAATTTTCAAGTGAAAATGACAAGGATGCTTTAGAACTTTCAATATCAAATTTGTAACATAAAACATGACAAGGATGCTTTAGAACTTTCAGTATCAAATGAAGAGAAAGAACAAGGGGAGGGCGGATCTAATCATTTTCATTTGATGACAAGGCATTGACATAATTTAACAACAATGGCTGAGCTATATACAATTTCTAATCAAAATAAGATGACTAAATTAAAAACCCAATTTGGAAGAAAGAATTAAAAAACCCAATTTCAAACCCTAGGTTTCAAAAATTAAAAAGTAAAAAGGGTTTTGATCTACCTGCCTGAACAGAGGAGCATGCACCAATCAAGACCCAAGATCCAAGAGCTTGCACGATCAAAACCTACGATCAAGACCCAAGAGCTTGCACGATCAAAACCCACAGTCAAAACCTAGGAGCATGCACCAATCGAAGCCCATTGTAAGATGTGACACGGCTGAACAGAGGAGGAGCAACAGTGACTTTCTTCCTCAGCTCGGATTTGCCACGGTTGTCTCAAGCAAAGCCCAATGTAGGAGTGAGTGAGTTTTGAGAGTTTTGGGAGTGAGAGTGAGTTCTACGGGTGAGAGTTAGTTTTGATCCATTTTGGAATTTTTTTTTACTTATTTGGTGTTAGAGTAATGAAAAACACTGAGGTGGGTTACGAAGCATTCACGGACTGAAACACAGGTGGGCAAAGTGTCAAAATAGAAACCACGAGTGGGCACATAGAATTAGAGGCAAACCACAGGTGGGCAAAGTATAATTATCCAAAAAAAAAAATGAAGCTATTTTGAAAACGCATGGGTAATAAAAATATCTCTAACTCTCTCATCTCTCTCATGTCTCACTCTCATCTTATACTCTCCACACTGATCTCGCTGCCACCGATCTACTACAAAGCCCACCATGCCTCTCATCTCTCTCACTCCACACAAATCCTGTCGCCAACCCAAAATGCGACCGAACCATGCCTCTCTACCCATGCCCCTACCGACCCAGCCCTTCTTGCTCATGCCTCTCTTTCCTTTTTTGTGTTCTTCTTGTCAATAGATCTAACTTTGTTTTTGTTAGCTTTTTTTTAGGTAGTAAGAAAATGGAGGAAATGATGAACTTTTTGAATGAAGTGGATATTCTAGCAATGTTTGTGCCTATGTTTTGATTTTGAATTTTTTGGATCTATGCTTATGTTTCTGATCTTATGCTTATGATGAAATCTGGGTTTGTGTTCTTGGATTTGTGCTATTATGTTTCTAATATTGTGCTTATGTTTAAATCTGGGTTTGTGTTCTTGAACTTGTGCTTTTATGTTCCTTGAATGGATTTAGTGTTGGATTTGGGTTGGTCTCAATGAAGGAGATGAGATTTATGGGTTTGTGTTCTTATATTTTGGAGCATGTTGTGTTTGTATTGTGAGCATGTTGTGTTTGATTTTAAATTTTTTGGGTTTCTGTTTGATTTCGAATTTGCTAGGCTTGTGTTTGTATTTTGTTTTGTTTTGTTTTGTTTTTGTTTTTGTTTTGAATTTCTTAATTTAATTAAAATTGAAATTTTAATTTTTAAAATTTGAAAGCATTAATTTTCTAAATTTGAATTTAATTTTTAAATTTAAAAATTAAGAAAAAAATCGATTACCAAAAATTAATTTTTGGTAATCATTTTTTATTTATTGGTGGTTGTTGGCTATAGTGTCATTTTGAAATGCTGATATAGCCATTTAATATATATATATATATATATAAGGGTTTATAGTAGCGTTTTAAAAATGTCACTATAGGGTGTGAACTTATAGTGGCATTTTAAAACGTTGCTATAGCCTTGAAAAAACCAAAAAAAAAATTGGGCCTATAGCAGCATCTATAAACGCCACTATAGGGTATGGATCTATAGTTGCATTTTTGTAAAACACCACTATAGGTCTATAGTTACGGTACGATGTGGCGTTTATAACAGCCACTTTAGAAAATGCCACTATAGCCTAAAGGGACATATAGTGGCATTTTTAGGAGTTCTGGTGGCGTTTGACAAACGCCACTGTAGACCCAGTTTTTTTGTAGTGTATTAGTTTACTTGTCAACTTTTATTAGTTTTCTAACTTATGTGTGTAACAACCTAAGAAAAAGCACCAACCACACACTATATCCCAAAAAGACTATTCTATTCAAAATTGGGGCTTATTGTAGTTGTTAATACAACTTAGATCAACCTAGTATATGCTTTGTATGGGTCTCAGAACACATTTTAAAATGCCACTATAAGTTCACACCCTATAGTGACATTTTTAAAACGCTACTATAAACCCTTATATATATATATATATATATTAAATGGCTATATCAGCATTTCAAAATGACACTATAGCCAACAACCACCAATAAATAAAAAATGATTACCAAAAATTAATTTTTGGTAATCGATTTTTTTCTTAATTTTTAAATTTAAAAATTAAATTCAAATTTAGAAAATTAATGCTTTCAAATTTTAAAAATTAAAATTTCAATTTTAATTAAATTAAGAAATTCAAAACAAAAACAAAAACAAAACAAAACAAAACAAAATACAAACACAAGCCTAGCAAATTCGAAATCAAACAGAAACCCAAAAAATTTAAAATCAAACACAACATGCTCACAATACAAACACAACATGCTCCAAAATATAAGAACACAAACCCATAAATCTCATCTCCTTCATTGAGACCAACCCAAATCCAACACTAAATCCATTCAAGGAACATAAAAGCACAAGTTCAAGAACACAAACCCAGATTTAAACATAAGCACAATATTAGAAACATAATAGCACAAATCCAAGAACACAAACCCAGATTTCATCATAAGCATAAGATCAGAAACATAAGCATAGATCCAAAAAATTCAAAATCAAAACATAGGCACAAACATTGCTAGAATATCCACTTCATTCAAAAAGTTCATCATTTCCTCCATTTTCTTACTACCTAAAAAAAAGCTAACAAAAACAAAGTTAGATCTATTGACAAGAAGAACACAAAAAAGGAAAGAGAGGCATGAGCAAGAAGGGCTGGGTCGGTAGGGGCATGGGTAGAGAGGCATGGTTCGGTCGCATTTTGGGTTGGCGACAGGATTTGTGTGGAGTGAGAGAGATGAGAGGCATGGTGGGCTTTGTAGTAGATCGGTGGCAGCGAGATCAGTGTGGAGAGTATAAGATGAGAGTGAGACATGAGAGAGATGAGAGAGTTAGAGATATTTTTATTACCCATGCGTTTTCAAAATAGCTTCATTTTTTTTTTTGGATAATTATACTTTGCCCACCTGTGGTTTGCCTCTAATTCTATGTGCCCACTCGTGGTTTCTATTTTGACACTTTGCCCACCTGTGTTTCAGTCCGTGAATGCTTCGTAACCCACCTCAGTGTTTTTCATTACTCTAACACCAAATAAGTAAAAAAAAATTCCAAAATGGATCAAAACTAACTCTCACCCGTAGAACTCACTCTCACTCCCAAAACTCTCAAAACTCACTCACTCCTACATTGGGCTTTGCTTGAGACAACCGTGGCAAATCCGAGCTGAGGAAGAAAGTCACTGTTGCTCCTCCTCTGTTCAGCCGTGTCACATCTTACAATGGGCTTCGATTGGTGCATGCTCCTAGGTTTTGACTGTGGGTTTTGATCGTGCAAGCTCTTGGGTCTTGATCGTAGGTTTTGATCGTGCAAGCTCTTGGATCTTGGGTCTTGATTGGTGCATGCTCCTCTGTTCAGGCAGGTAGATCAAAACCCTTTTTACTTTTTAATTTTTGAAACCTAGGGTTTGAAATTGGGTTTTTTAATTCTTTCTTCCAAATTGGGTTTTTAATTTAGTCATCTTATTTTGATTAGAAATTGTATATAGCTCAGCCATTGTTGTTAAATTATGTCAATGCCTTGTCATCAAATGAAAATGATTAGATCCGCCCTCCCCTTGTTCTTTCTCTTCATTTGATACTGAAAGTTCTAAAGCATCCTTGTCATGTTTTATGTTACAAATTTGATATTGAAAGTTCTAAAGCATCCTTGTCATTTTCACTTGAAAATTCATGCTTCAGGTTGCGCCAAAGAGAAGTTTGTCATCAAAAGTGGTGTTCTGGCATTATTGATTTTCTGATCGTATTACAGGCAAGGTGCACTTTAATGCAAAGGCCGTAGGGTTGAACTGGATAGGAGAGGGCCAAAAGAATCTCAGGCTATTGTTGAGCTATCCTCAGTATTGTAGGTTAAGGATTTGGCTTTAGGCCCACACCAAGTTGACATGTAAGTGAAAATCTATGTAAATGAATATCATCATTTGTGTTTCACACTTTCTGGCATGAGCCTTTTGAATTAAGCCTTTAAGACATTACATGATGCTTTCTTCTCTCTTTGGAAGACAACTCCGCAGCCTCATTCCCCTTATTCTTCCTTTTTCTCTTCAATTCTAGTTAGATATTTGATTCCCTTTCTATGAAGAAGTATAATGCCACACTACCAATGTTAGCACTTCATGTAATTGGTGGATGTTTTAGTCAATATGTGAGTAGAAAACCAAAATAATAGATAGTTCTAACACAGCTAGTCAGCTACACATACAATATTCATGACAACAATGTTGAAAGGAAGATTGTGCAAGAGATTTGTACCGTGGACCATGATTGAGCCAAAAGCAGTAAATAGTGGCTATGGTACCACCCTGTGATTGATTCCATATTCTCAGAGCATAGTTACTAAAATCAGAGATATGATTGATTTTAGTTCTTTATATATGATTGGTTTTGGTTCTTTAAACTGTTTTTGTTTTTGTGATTAAGACTTGAAAATTTAGCGGACAGGCAGAATCTTTTGATCACTTTATAGTGGCATAGTTAATACTTTAGTTGCATTATAAAAAAGTAGAATCTTCTGAGTGGATATGGAACTTATTATTCTAAGAGGGCTTTATGCATAGTGCAGACATATGTGTGATGGTGAATCCTGTATGTTGATAGTCGACGTGTATGTATGATGGCATCAATGTTATGAGTTCAATATCCCTTATTCAATGCTATGTGATAGTTGAATATAATAATCAAGCATATATATATATATATATATATTATATAAGTGAAAATTTTTGGAAAGCTGATCTACTTCTATATGTTATATTTGGTCAACCAGGTCATGGTTCACTTCTACAAAGAATGATTCTTTTTCTTATACCATGTCTGATATAAATGGAAACCTTGCTACTGCTGCTGTAATGAGCTAAATCAAAGGAAGGTATGATAACTACACTCATCTCCCAGACCAAATACATAAGAAATTATTGATTAGATGCTAACCACACTCATCTCCCACACTCATACTTGATTTTGTTGTACTTTATATGTAGATGGCTAACTTGGCATTCAATTTTGAGATTCATCATGGTGGCCAGTTTGTGTGGAACCCAGATTTGTATATTTAGGAGGTAGTACTTCTTTTGTTGATAATGTTGACCTAGATAAACTTAGTTATTTTGAAATACAAGATATTTGTTCTAATGTAGGGGCAGTTAGAACAAGTAGATATCATTATCTTATTCCTTGAGGTATTTTGGAGCAAGGGTTAAGGCTTATAAATGGAGATGATGATGTAGTTTATATGTGTGAGATTCATGCTGCATGGCCTACAGATAAGATAACACTATATGTTGAGGGTGGTGAGGAGCCACTTATAGTTGAACAACCATTTGGTAATGAGGAAGGAGCAAATGATGATGATGATGATGTTACTATGCTGCATGAGGGAGGTAATGTGGATGCTGAAGGAGGTGGTGGAGAAGATTTTGATTGGTTTGAGGAAGGGTTTGAGGGGCCATATTTTGATGATGATGTATTTGGAAATGTAGATGATGGCCATCTACACATGATGATCCAGCCTCACATAGGCCCTCTGAGGGAGATGATGGGCCATCTACACATGAGGATCTAGCCCATATAGGACTACTACAGCTAACAATGACCCACCTCTTGAAGATGACATGGAAAGTCTAGCAGAGTCTGATGATGATCAGCCAGCACCAACTACTGCAAAAGAACCTGAGTTTAATGCCCAAATTGACATGAGGAAACTAGAGTTAAAGAAAGGAATGAAGTTTCCAAACTCTAAGGTGTTTAGGGAGGCATTGAGGGAATATGCTATAAAGAAGTCAGTAGATATCAAGTTCAAGCTGAATGAGAAGAAGAAGATATCAGTTTATTGCATAAATGACGTG
>NW_027070106.1:174151-255566 GCF_002906115.3 Quercus suber
TTAGCTTGACTTCTTTTTTTTTTTTTTTTTTTTTTTTTTTTACTTAGGTCAAATTGAATTTTTAAGTGTTACATGTACATAGTTTTATGTATCCTTGTCCAATTCAATCTAGGGTTTCAGACTCCTTTAACCTTTTTGACATGACAAATATCCTTAACGGAGTATTTTGGTCTGCTTTCTGGACACCCCAGAAAGGAGGGGGGGGGGGGTATCCTTGTCCAATTCAATCTAGGGTTTCAGACTCCTTTAACCTTTTTGACATGACAAATATCCTTAACGGAGTATTTTGGTCTGCTTTCTGGACACCCCAGAAAGGAGGGGGGGGGGGGGGATATTAAAAACAACAAGAAGAACAAAAGGTTTTGGTTTCCAAACAATGAAGAAGGCTATGAAATTTTTTCCCAAACAAAATGTTGCCCTCTTACACCCAATGGCATAGACTCTCAAAATTTAAGATTCCGTAAATTTTAGTATTTGACTTGGAACGTCTCTATTTGAAACTTAATACTACGGCAATACGGCTCTAAGTCAGCTCAAGTATACACCCACCAAGTTATCTATAAGACTGTATAAAGCTTTAAACCATCATCTTTAAAATGTAAATTGTATTGTCAATCGAATATATGAAGCTCTAAAGAGCCTAAACTTCATACATGATCTTAAATATTGAATTGTTAATCGATTATATAAAGCTCTAAAGAGCCTAAACTTCATACATGATCATGAATTACCATCCCTAAAGCTGTTCATTTCCCTTCAAATAGAACAAAAATTTATCGTAAATAAAGAAATTTATTTATTTATGTTCTCAAATGGATTTTCACAAAGAAAAATACTTCATAATTAATGATTATTTTTATTATTCTCTTTGTGAGGCTTTCATGTCCTTTTGGCAACGAGGACATTATAGTTCGATGAACAAAAATCTTGCAATGTAAATACTTCATAATTAATGATTATTTTTATTATTCTCTTTGTGAGGCTTTCATGTCCTTTTGGCAACGAGGACATTATAGTTCGATGAACAAAAATCTTGCAATGTAGTCACTTAAAAAGGGTCTAGTTCAGTGACACCATCTAGTCCTAATTCATGCACATACAAACCTAGACACAACAATAGACATATTCAATAATTCCAACAATTGGCACCTCCCAATAAATGAAGTACTTGGAAGTTTAGAGGGGAAAATGTTTAAGTTGCAGAGTTAGTAACATGCTGTAACTATCACCAAAAAATAAATAAATAAATGAAAATGAAAATAAAAATAAAAATAAATAAATCCAGCAATTCTAGGGCCCTAATTCAATTATGTATGATGTGGTCCATTAGCTAACGAAGGATGCACTAAACATAACAAGTGATCACACACAGCTAGGGGTGCGTTTGTCTTGCCATGATGTGACTTTAATGTGATGCACAATACCATAATGTGACATTAATGTGCTTGGTTCATTTGATTTTTTTTCTAACATTGCCGAAATTTAAGATCACAAAATATATCACATCACCCTAATCTCATTACCCTTCTTATATATATATATATATATATATATAAAAGATAGAAATTCTACTCTAACCTAATCTAAGTGTATATGTGTGTGCAGCTCTCTCCTAGAGACTTGAACTTGACCCTTGCCCTCCATACCCCAACAAGTATTTATATCTATGGAGTGACTATCGCACCAACGATGTGCGGTGGTATCTCATTACCTTATTAAATGGAGGTAATCTTACATTACTTATTGGTGGGGGATATAATAATTTATACAACCGACAAAATTGCTTATACTAATAATTTTCTTTTACTCATGAGAATGAATAAAATACCAAGAAACCGTTAAATAGCCCAAAAGCTCTATAAAAAAAATAAAAAATAAAAATAAAAAACCAAAACATCTTTGCAATCATGACTAAAATAAACTCCAAATGTCCGAAATAACTCTAAAAACTAAAAAATGACCAAAATGCCCCTAAATTTTCCAAAATGACCATTACACCCCCCACCCCCCCCCCCCCCCCCCCCCAAAAAAAAAAAAACTCTAAAATGACAAACAAACAAACCAAAAAACCAAAACCTCTATAAAAAAAACTAAAATACGTCCAAAACCTCTAAAAAGACCTAAAGTACCCAAAAACCTCCAAAACAACCAAAATTCTCTCAAAACCTTTGAAATGACCAAAATACCCCAAAATCTAAATAATTACCAAAATAACCTCAAAACTTCTAAAATTACTAAAATGCCCCTAAAATCTCTCAAATGACCAAAAATACATTTAGACCACTAAAATGACCAAAATACTCCTGAAACTTCTTAATTGACCTAAATACCTTGAAATCTCTAAAATTACAAAGAAATGCCCCAAAACCTGTAAAATGACCAAAATACGCTCAAAACCTCTAAAATGACCAAATTACCTTGAAATATCTAAAATGTCCAACAATACCCTTTAACTTGTATAATGACCAAGATACTCCCAAAACTTCTAAAATGACTGAAATACCCCTAAATCGCTAAAATGAGCAAAAATACCACAAAACAGCTAAACTTACCAAAATACCCTAAAACCTCTAAAATGATTAAAATATCCCTGAAATAGCTAAAATGAAAAAAATAACCTCAAATCCTTTAGAATGAGAAAAACGCTCTAAAAACTATAAACTAACCAAAATACCTTGTAATCGGTAAAATGAAAAAGTACCTCTAAAACCTCTAAGATGACCAAAAATACCCAAAAACCATTAGAATGACCAAAATGCCCCAAACTTTTAAACGGGCCAAATATATCTAAAACCTCTTAAATAAGCAAAAGCTTAGAGGTAATTTTGGTCATTTCAATAGTTTTTGGGGTGTTTTTTTGTCATCTAAGAGCATCCACATTGGTGGAGGCAAAAATTTGGCTATTTTGCACCTACAAAAGTCACTTTATCTATTTTACCTCTTCAATTTACAATACACCCAACATCAAAAGATCTATATTTTTAGCTATTTGATTAAAATAATACAAAGCACTCATTAGAATAATAATAAAAACATTTACCACAAACTTCAAGAACCAACCACAACCACCTCCACCACTAGCCACAACCACACCCACAACCACCGCTATGGCAACTACAGCCCACAACAGGGAAGAAAAAAAAAAAAAAAAAACCAAGCAGCCTAATCTACCCACACAACCACCACCACCACTGTGACAACCACAACCCACAGTATAAAGAAAAAAAAAATCAACCAAGCAACTCGATCTACCTACACAACCACAACCACCACCACCACCACCACAGCCCACAGCAGGAAAAAAATCGACCAAGTAGCCCGATCTACCTATATCCAGCCCAATTCTAGCCATCACCATGAACACACCTACAACCACCCCCATGAATTGACGCCGACTAAATGGTCCTCACATGAATGGAAGAATGTTAGCTAGAAAGATCCTAAGGATGGGGTACTATGGGAATAAAATGGAAACTGATTGTGTAGACGTTGTGAAGAGTTGCCATGATTGACAAGCACATGCAAACTTGAACCACATGCCATCTAGCAAGCTATACAGCATGACCTCTTCTTGGTTTTTCTCGATCTGGGGCATAGATGTGATTGGAAGGATAGCCTCAAAGGCTTCAAATGGGCACGAGTACATACTAGCTAGTGGCAATTGACTACTTCACCATATGGGTGGAAACGGCCTCCTACTCCATATTGAAAGCCAAGCATGTGGCTCGATTCATAGAGAATAACACCATTTTCTGGTACGGGGTACGACAAGAGATCATCTTAGATAATAGCTCCCACTTTAAGGGAGAGGTTTAAGGGATCATGGAGTTGTACAAAATTGAGCATCACAAGTCTTCACCATATTGACCATAGACTAATGGGGCCGTCAAAGCAGCCAATAAGAATATCAAAAACATCCTAGCGAAGATGGTGGTGACATATAAGGACTAGGCCAAAAACTTCCATTTGCTTTACAGAACTTATATTTGTGCATCAACTAAGGCAACCCCTTGCTCTTTGGTTTACGGAAGCGAGGCAGTCCTTCCCATTGAGGTAAAGATACAATCTTTGAAGGTGCTAGTGGAAACCGAAGTCCTAGAAGAAGACTAGATGAAGGGGAGATATGAACAGTTGGCTTTAATAGATGAAAAAAGAGCTAGGACACAATACCATGCATAAGGGTACCAGAAGAGGATTGCTAGAGCATTCAACAAAAAAGTGAAACCTAGAAACCTTAAGGAAGGGAACTTGGTCTTGAAAGTACTTAGAGATGAAACTTTTGATCCAAGAGGAAAGATGGAGCCAAGATGGTCTGGGCCTTTTATCATCAAAAAAATCATGTCAGGAGGTGCTACAAGAATTACAGATTCAGATGGGGAAGAGATGCTTCACCCAATCAACATGGATAGGCTCTGAAGATATAACATTTAAGAAGAAAAAAGCCTGCTAGCTTGAAAACCCGAAAGGGCGGTTTAGGCAAAAATTAAGGCAAAAAAACCACACTAGATTGGAAACCTGAAAGGGCAGTCTAGGCAAAGATAGAGGGAAAGACCATGGGCATGGTGAAAATTCTTATAAGGATGTCATGGGCAAAAATTACATGGCATGGAAAAAAGAAAAGAAAAAGAAAAAAAGGAAGAAAATAATAATGACAATAAACAAAGATAATAAATAGATGATTCTCTTATTGCTCAAATTAAAAGATAATAAATTGTTTCCATAGGGGGTTTGGAACATTTCAATCCTTTATTAAATTCAAAAGAAAAGACATGAGGCATATCAAGGTAGTTAGTTAGTCCCCTTTCTTTTGTTGGACTTCTTGTAAGCCTTTTCATCCAGATTAACCCACTTCATGTAAGCCTCTAGCCAAGCTTTGTAGCTTGAAGTAGGATGAAGAAATCGAGGGAAACGAATGTCTTTAGCCACCATCCTCTTCAACCAAATCTCACAGATCCTACCCAAGATCCTCTAAGTGAAGACAGAGATGTGAAAGACACCATCATCACTAGGAATCCCTTGGCAATCTCCAAATTGCCTTGCAATACGGTCCGAGGAATAATAAGAGTAATGGTGAAGCCCAACCAAAGGAACACAGTTGTCTTTGATGACGTGGTTGACCATGCCTGAAATACGCCACCATTCCATTACCTATTGAATATTTGTGACATCAATGCACTTTGTTTGTCTAGATTGTTGACCACTAAGCACATCCTTGGGTCTACTCGATATGTTTCATGCACCAAGAAGTACCTTGTAATGAGACATAAATAGAAGGCATTGAGATAGTGAGAGCGTTTCCTACTAGTCACTGGAACAACCAATCAAGAGAAGTATGCAAAAATCGTGTGAATGTTCAAATGGTCAAGCGTACACCATTGCTGCACCATAGCTAGAGAAATCCCTAAAAGGTCATGAGCTAAGTTAGCAAAGTCCTCACCAATAGTAGGAAGGATAAGAGTGCTAACCCATGATTGCACTAAATTCTTCAAGAGTGGGGCATATCTCTACACCATTGAAGTGAAAAACATGCCGAGTGGGAATCCAAAAGTTGGCAGTAGCACAAAGGAGAGGTTCATCCACTTTGATTTAGTGATATGAAAAGATGCAAGAGAGATTGAAAGGAATGAGAGCCTCCTTGAAACTAGGGCCAAGCTTCTTGATCCATGCTAAGACCTCTAAAGGAGAGAGTTCTGCCATTGGAAGGCTTTAAGGCGTGTTTTCTGATTTCAAAACACATTTGGTAAGGGTTTGGAGGTCTCCAACGACTATTTTATACTTGAATAGGGTGGCTAGGGTTTTTTTTGAACCATAGCACACATGTGCAAGGTCAAAGCTGCGTATGCATGGTCAAGACCTGCGTATGTAAACGCGCACACATATGCACATGAAGGGAGGCAGAGCCGATGTTCTTTTTCTAGTTAGGGTGTGATTCCTTCACCCATGATTCCTACAACCTAGGGGACTACTCAAGGCACATTCAAGCTCAGATTTTCAAGCATCAAAGATCAAGAAAAATGAAATTGCATAGAATTGTGCAATTATCCTCATAAGTTGTAAATTAAGTACATGTCCTAAATTAAAGCATAAATGTGAAAGATATTCTTAAACACAACCCAATGTCTCAAATAAAAGATAGAATGCAAAAATACATGCTAATAAAAAGATAAAAAGAAAAGAAAAATATGTTGTATGTCTGTTTGTCTGCAAAATCACTGGAAGCGCCTTTTCCTCTACTGGTAGCTAGGAGTCACCTCTTAATCGCCACTGCCATCACCACCATCACCATTATCATCATCATCACCACCTGGGTATGCATACCCTCCAGGACCATAGATCTACCGAAAGGACTCCGTCATCTCCAGCTTGAGGTTCCCTACAAGCCAAACTAGCTCCTAATGCTCCCAAATAGTGGACTGAATTTTGAAGGAAAAAGTGTTAGAACAAAGGTTGGGATGCAAGAATAGAAAGGAAAGAGACAAGAATGAAGAAGAACTCACCGCTCATGTTCCCTCAAGAAAAGGGTAACCCATGACATTTGTGTTGCAGCCCATTGCAAGCTCATAAGCAAAACCGTTAAAACTGTAGACATAGACCGACCATAGTAAGCAAGGAGGATCAAGGGGAGCACTAGCAGTAGGGCCAGCCTGACATGAGTATCCCATGTGAACTTCATTATGCAAAGCAATGCAAAGGAAGAAGGGAAATAAACAAGATGGGAGAACACGTGCCACAAGAATGAGAGAGAGGCAGAGTTTTATAGAGAGAAGAGATGGAAGTTAGAGAGTTAGAGAGAATATGAAGAGATGAGGGAGATGAAGAGAATGAAAAGAAAAAAGAAACGATTGGTAACTATTGGAGAAAAATGAAGAGGTGGGAACACACCTGGTGGCTGAACTACATGTAATTTAGACCTCCACTAAACTACGTGTAGTTTAGTACAAAAAAATAAAAAATAAAATAAAAACTTCAAATATCCCTAGTGGTTCCCAAAAGGTAGGAAATGGAAAAGAAAAATTCAAGAATGCACCAAAATGAAGGAAATACTCTCAGTTGGGTAAAGGACATAAAGACAAAGGCAACCCCCTCGCGAGTTGTGAAGAAATTTCCTCATGGATCAAACAAGACCCCCTAGTAGGTAGAATCAACACAAGTTCCCCAGTGAGTCATGAAGAAAAAGAAGAATTTTCCCCAGTAGACCATACATAGGTTGTAATCACTAACACACTTCTCAATAAGTTACCATACCCAGTAAGCTACATACCAAGAAGGCTCCCCCATGAGTCACCAAAACTTCTTAGTAGATCATACTCCCTAGTAAGTCTCTTATCATCCCTAGTGGATTCTTCACTTGAGACTTCTTCGTGGGTCAAAACACCATGGCCATATGTGCACAGATCATACAGGAATGGAATATGCAAGCACGAGCTACACTCTAATCAAGCAAAGTCAGAATACAGAATTTGTGCACATATCCTCTAGGAATTGAACATGCAAACACATCATACAGAACTTGTGCACATATCCTGAGGGAATTGAATATGTAGGCATAATGGAAGAGGTAGAGATAAAGATAAAGACTGGAGTCACCCCGAGGTAAGAGCATCACTAAAACAAGTAGAGACAGAGATGGAGAAAGACAGGTATTACCCAGAGGCGCAAGCTACCTAGAGAAGTTTGAGGCAAGAGCTCCAGATGGACATCATAGATATATATATCATTTTAAGCTCGTAAGAGCACCTTGTTTGTTTGGTTAATGGTTACAACTATTGGCCTTATTTGTTTTTTTTTTGTTTTTTTTAAGTGACTCTAGGATAGTGAGTCACTTGCCTTTTACTTGCAATTGGCAAAATAGATTCCGGGATAATGAACCTGTCGTTGCTCATTTCCCAAGCAACAAAGGTGGGAATTCGAACAAATAAATCCCATGTGACTCTGCGGATTGCACCTCGCCCCATGTATGCGTGATGTGTGCCGTGTGCGTGGGTTGGGCCCAAGCCATACGTCGAAACAAAATTTTTTGTCTCCTATTCTTTTGATTCTGTTAGCAAAGCTCACGAATCAAAAGATAGATATCTATAGACACCACATTTTGTACCCCTTACAACTTGGGCTCCTGTTCCATAATGATGCTGAAATTCTAAGGCCCAAGGTTGGTTTAGGGCCTAATCAAATTACAAATTAACTTAAGAGGTGTTAAAATGGAAAATATAACTTTTTTATGAGTAAATAAATATATTTTTGGAAAGTAAAAGGCCAAGGAAACCCTCAACCTGTGTACGTAGGTCTAATGCATGCGTGCGCAAGCACGAACCTATGTTCGTAGCTAGGGTTTCAAAAACCTATGAAAAACAAGTTTTCTAGGAGTCGTTCAAAACCTCTATTTTCTCACTATATAAAGCCATACATGGCACCTTTTCAAAACACAGAAATTCTTAAGGGAAAACTTAAGATTCACTAGAAATAGTGAATCAAAGAGGGAGTTTTTCACAAAACATCCTTAAGTCAATTTTATTTTGATTGGGACCTTTTCTGGTCTTGATCCTCTAATTTTGACGTTTATTAATCATTCTTGTTTGGTTGTGAATAGATTTGATTGAGAGGAACGATCAAAATCAAGCTCAAAAAGCTTCTTGTTTGAGGTATTGAGTTCTAAAAATTTTCTTTCATTTCTTCTTTTTGTTAGTGTTTTGGTCTATTTTATTGCTTTGTTTATATGTTAACATGTTTGCTTAGTTTAGGTTTTAGTTATTTTTATGTTTTCAAACATGCTAGGTTGCTAGATTTGTTGTTCTTTAGCTTCTGTTCTTGCTTTTTGGGTTAGGGTTTTTTGGGGTGTGTCTAGGTGCTTATGCCTTTGCATGCGCATACAGGCTCGAAGTATGCATATGCATACAACTAGCCTACGTATGTAAGCCTGTATGCGTATGCATGCTTAAGCCCAGAAACCCTAATCTGAGTTTTCTCCTTCGGCTTCTTTGTTCCTTTCATATAATATGCCTTTGTTTGATTTCTTTGTACGCTGTCTAAGTCTCTATTTCTTTGTTTTTATGTTCATTTTCTTTAAAATGCTAGATTAGGGTTTCTTTCCTTTCATTACTTTTATGTGATGAATATGTATTCATATGTCCATTCATTGATGCATAGGTGCTGAGATGCAGTAAGGTAAGTCATGCATTCACATGAACATGCATTGGGTACATGTTTGATGATAAATATGACCATTTTCATTTGAATAATTTACTCTTGATACCATCACATGTTTGTTTGAATATTGTCATGCCTACCTTTTCCACCATGATTTGTTTTGCTACCTTGGACGGTGTGATATGAGATGCCTTGATAGATGAATGCTAGGGTTGGCTGATGAGCATGATAGATGAATGTCGAGTTTGGGTTGAAATGCTATGTTTTATGCTTAGATGTATGCTAGTGTATGTGTGTGTTAAGACGCAATGTTGAATGTGCCTTTAATAGGATTAAGATGTAGGACACAATGAATGGAAGCCAACCCACGGGTCGAGCAATTTTAGGTGCCTAACACCTTCTTAAGATCATACCTAAACTTTGAACCCATACTTTGGTAGTAAGACTAGTCCTTCCACGTAATTGTGCTATATTCATGGTTCCTAAACCATAAAACTAGGTGGTGACTCCTTGTGTTTTCTCCGCCCCGGTCCACTCGGCCGAGGCGTACTCCCCCTAAAAGGCCCAACCACACGTTGTGCCCACAGTGGGTTTTGCATTTAGCCACACACACACACACTCAAAAACACTATATTATGGGTATTCAATAAAGAGACTTGGCCAAGAACAGTTTAACCCAAACTATGAAAGAAACTCAAGTAAAAAAAATGAAAAGATATAGTAATTGGATAAACCAGCATAGTTCAAACTTTGATGCAAGTAAATCAAAAGACTGAATGAACTATGAAAGAAACTTATGAAAAAATTTGAAAAGAAAAAATTACCACCAAAGATTTAGGCGAGATTGGAAAGAGAACTGAGAAGCCAAAGGTAGAGCAAAGCAATGAGATTTGGGAATAAGAGGTGTAGATGCAAAGAGATTTAGGTAATACCCAAACCCGACCTGATTATTTTAGGAAATATTCAAATCCGACCCAATTGACTTTTACCTATGACAAATCAGGTATTTCTTGGAACTTTCGGGTCAAATAAGATCGGGTATCCATTATCCAATGGGTTTGGCCATCCTTACTCAGGCACTACTCTTAAGTCCTTTTGCAGTCCACCATCATAGCTGCATATGGATGTGCTATGTGCACATTCTTCTATACGAGCAAGCTAATGTCACAAATAAACAAGCCATACAAAGTCAATCATTCATGATGCAGCTAACCACAGAACACATAAAATGAGAAGTTGGTGCAAATACAATAAAATTGCAACGTTGCGTTTGGTAATTATCCCTAGCCGCTGGTGTATTCTAAAAAATTGCATTATATATATTTTTAAGAAATTACCTTTTGTATTATCTTAACCTTTTACTGAAAATAATTATACGGAATATAATTGCATTTGGTTATCAATTCTAACAAATTCTTTTTTTTTTCAATCAATAATAGGCTCTCTACTTCTGTGAGGATGGTTGTGTAGGGTTGGCAAGGTGATATTTTATGTAGTTTTTGCAAGAATAAAATGGAATGTGGAAGTCACTTATTTTTTTTTAATAGTCTCTCTCAAACTCAAAGGGCATTTGTTAGAAGGGACAATCTATCATATTTCAGCTACATGTATCCACCCTTTCACATGAAGTCCACTCCATGTGAGAGGGTTGTTACTTGTAGCCGAAACATGTAATACCACCTCACTTTTGAGGTATGTCATGGCTTGCAAATGGGTGGAAGTAATCAAATGCAACAGTGAAAATCTGATATGAAGGAATCTGGCTATGGAAGTGGGGAAGATTGCTCTGTGTATAATCTTTGGAAGCAGGGAAACAACAATTGATACTCTGGTTTGCAGTTGACTTGAAAAAACTATTTTTTTGGAAAGATATAATTCCGCTTTTCATTATTTCCAATACATTATATAAGGAGTTAATTACAAAAAGTAATACACTTGCCAAACAAATTATTTAGAAACAATTTCTACAATTTCTCTACCATTTTTCCACAATTCTACATATCAATATGTACAATAAACTGAATTGTTGCAAAAATTGTGTCCCCTTCACTCCCTTTTTCTTCTTTTCTTTTTCGGAATGTTATAATGGGAGATTTTGAAATTTTCAGTTAGCCTATTGACCTTGAGCAGTATAGTCTTTCTTGGTACGTTTGGTAAGGATAAAATGGGGTTTTTGTGATTGAGTTATGTGGGTCGTTGCGGATTTCGGTTTGAGTTTGGACTTGTTGAGAAATTATGAGAAACTAGTTGTAGACTCACGCAATGTGCGAAAAAATTTAATATAATTATTTTTTATTGGATAATTATTGAATTAATATATTAGATTATATATTTTTAAAAGTCAATATGTTTTATTTGAAATTATATTTTAAATTAGAATTTTTTTGTAGTGTAACAACTAACAAATTAAATATATTTTGTAGTTGGGTATTATATATAGTAAGATATATATGAAAACACAATGCAATAATTTTTTTTTAAATTTACAGTGTGAGAACTATTAGACAAAGTTGTAACCATGTATACTTTGTTTATTACTATACAGATATATGTGATTCAACATTTATAGGTATATTTTTTCTCCAAAACATAGGTCCATGTCTCTTTCTTCTCACAATTGAAACTAAGTGAAAAAGTATATAAAGATAATTATGCAATAGATCATAATCAATAAATCATATATCATAAAGTGGAAATATAAAATAAAATAAAATGCAAATAGCAAACTTTATTTCATCATATGAACATATGAACAAATCCCGCAATATATAACTCTTCAAATTCATAAACCACATGATTACTTAGATTTTATAGTAAAACAAGACCAATTCATCCACCATGACATTGCAATATAGTCTAGATATAATATTATAAAAATCACATTTTTTTGATCATGTTTTATAAACCAAAAGTACCATCTATACATTTAATAAAATCTTTAAAGGTTATCAAAAAAAAAAAATCTTTAAAGAGTAACACATGATAATTTTTAATTTGAACAACCGATTATATATATATATATATATATGGACAGAGAGAGAGAGAGAAACATATGTAAATGGTGGTGGAGGGGGATGGTGGGGGTTGAACCCTAAAGATTAATCTAAGAGGCTAGACGTAACGATAATAGAAATTCCAACAAAGAATTAATCAAGTTCCTTAAGTATCTATACATAAAAACATTAATAGCATAATGATGCTCTAGAATAAATTATATTTTGTCTTATTCTCTTTTCGTCTTTTTTTTTTTTTTTTTTTTAAAGATGATCAACTAAGCAAAGTAAAAGCTTACCAAGAAAGCTCAAATTAGCCAAAAATTTAATAGTAGAGATGCCAATTATTTGTAAATAAATGACCAAAATAAAAATAATAAACGGATTTAAGAAAGACACATAAGATTTTTAAAAGAAATTTTACCAAACACATGGGATGCAACAATAACAAAATTACTACATTGAATACTTTTTGACACTCTACAAATAATCGCATAAAATGTTCATTACCAATATATTTCATATCAACATCAAGAATTTCCACAACAATGATAGGCTAAATAAAACTGCATTAACAGTTCTAAGTCAATTAACAATAACAAAAGTCAATATCATTGAAAATTTTGGAAAGGAAAACAACAAAATCACTTCAAAAAATGCAAGAATACTAAAAAGAAAGGAGAACGAAAAAAAAATAAAAAATCATTTTTGATTGTGCGTTTTGTTCACCTCAATGGTCTTTCTATTGTTGCCTTAACTTTGAAAGTTTTTGACAAAAACAATTGATGTCTTCTCATAATGGTGAAAACTAATGGCCTATTTGGATGGAGGGGAGAAGGAGGGGGAGAGAAGGGGAGTAGAGGAGTGTTAGCTAAAAATAAGCTAATTTTGTGCTAAATCTACTCTACTCCCCCTCCCTCCCCCTCAATCCAAACGAACCATAAAACTTGATTGAAAAATATATATGGAGAACAATTAGTATTGCGCTTAATTTTTCTTGTAGATGACGGGTGATTGTATCTAGAATGTGCATTGGTACATATAACATTGTAAAACTTAAATAAATAATCAAAGTATGCGTGAGAGAGAGATAAGGTTGTGAAAAACTAAAATTTTGGAAGAGGAAACACTATAATGGTAGATAAAAGAAGAGACATTAAAAAGATAATGAATTATTCAATTTTAACAATTCCTTGAAATTAGAAAGAAGAAAATGAAAATTTGAAATCAATTTGGATAACTGAATAGTCAAATATTGTATCTAATGAATAGTAAGTTTGTCCATGATCTATATTTAATTATTTTATATAAAATATTTTTAAAAAAAAATCATGAAGGAAAAAATGATTTAAAAAGAAAAAGAAAAAGAGTATGATGTGACTGATGAAGTAGCTCAACAGGAGTATAGTAAAATTAAATACTATGTCTCAACTTTTAGATATATATAGACATAGATAATGGAAAAAAATAAGGAATTGAAATAGGTTTAGAGGCACGAAAAGATCGTTTTCTTTAAGACAATATTTTTTTTTTCCCACTCGAGTGAGTTTGCTAATGGATTAAAAGGATTGACTCACCCTTTAAGTGGTTACTATACTCTAATGTCCTCTATTAGAAGACTTTGGGAAATCCTTACAAACTCAAGCTTAAGCATTTGGAATTTCAAAGATCCCACCAAGATAGTTTACTTGCTGTTGTTACAAAAGTAACAAAACATGCACTTCTTACTTCGTTGGTTCAATGGTTCGGCATGGTTTTGTACTTCTAAATGGTGAGACTTTCTTCAAGATGGCAAGCATAGAGGTTGCTTCTGAGTTTACAACATTGGCACAGGATATCTCTTCGACTACTTGGTTGTCTCACAATAAGAATTCTCTTCTTTTTTTTTTTTAGAAAGAAGACTTGAATTTTATTTCATTAAGACATGTCTGCCTGATAAACATTCAAACAATGGACTGGAATATCCTCCATCCATACATTATAACCTGTGATATGATGTGCATATCTAGCAAGGTTGTGAGCTACTTTTGTTACTTTCTCTACTAGCATATTGGAACCTAACCCCACTAAACCGATTTGCCAAGACCCGTGCATCCCGGATCAGCAAGCCATAGGTTGCAAAAGGTTGTGATGGATCCGTTAATGCCTTCATGACTGTTTGACAATCACCCTAAGAAACAACTCTGTCAAAACCCAGCTCGGAAGAGAGTTCAATGGCTCGGATGGCAGCCAAAGTTTCCATTTCCACCACTGAAGACGTGAGCTGGATGTTTTGTGATGCACAGGCCATTACCAACCCATTGTTGTAGCGCCAAATGACTCCAATTCCTGCTCTTCCCTCCTCTTGGAACGTGGCTGCATCAATATTTGCTTTATACTAGCCATCAGAAGGGGGTGACCACCTAGCATCTGTTCGGACTGAGGGCCTTGTGCTACGTGGCGTTTGCTGAGCTGCTCTATACTCCATCAAGGCTTCATATGCTCTTTGTGCAATCAGATTCAGAGGGAAACCCGGTGGAGCTGTTCTAACCTTATTTCTTTTGAACTAAACCGTCCAAGCTTGCATAGCAAAAAGTTCTCCACTGCAATCCAAATCAAGAACATGTTCGAGCAAATGTAGAAAATCACGGAAAGTCATTTGGTTTCTGAAATTCCATTGGTTATTATCATCCCACACCTATGCTAGCTCCGGGCAAAACCAGAGTGCATGGAGCACAGTCTCTTCATGTTGCGAACAAAGGGGACAGAGTGAGTCTTCTACCACACAGCGATGCTGCAGATTCTTCTTCGTTGGAATTGCATTCCTACAAACCCTCCACAGAGTGTTTCGGACTTTGCAAGGCACTGGCATTTTCCAAATTTTTTTCCACAATGGTTTCATCAGTTTGGTATTATTTTGTCCAAAAGGAATGTCTGATTTTGCTTCAGTCTTGAGGAAGAAATAGCCAGACCTAAACGAGTACTCACCAGATTGCACATAAGGCCAAAATAGGGTGTCGTTTGCATTGATTCTGCTGAGTGGGATTTTCTATATCAGCGCCGATATTTATCGGAGTATGTAAAGAGGGCAGCCATTTGTCCCCCCATATTTTGATATTTTCCCCATCACCAACTCTCCACTTTGCACCCTGCTAGATAACCTCCCTACCCTTCAAAATACTCCTCCATGTGCATGAGCCTCCATGACCTTCCTTAGCTTCTAGAATTGAACAATTGGTAAAGAACCTTGATTTGAAAACTTTGTAAAACAAAGAATCGTGGTTATGCAGCAGCCTCCAAGTTTGCTTAGCCAAAAGAGCATCATTTAACAAAGCTAACTCCTTGAAGCCCATACCCCCTTCAGATTTTGGTTTACACATTTCCTCCCATCTAACCCAATGAATCTTCCTCCAGTCACTCCTTTAGCCCCACCAAAACCTTCGAATGAGCTTTTCAATTTCATCACAAAGGCCCATTGGGAGCTTGAAACAGCTCATTATGAATATTGGAATCGCTTGCACCACCGCCTTGATTAACACTTCCCTCTTCACTTGAGAAAGCAATTTTTCTTCCCAACCTTGTAGCTTCCACCACACCCTTTCTTTTATGTAGTCAAAACTCGCCTTTTTATGTCTCCCCACTAATGATGGTAAACCAAGATATTTGTCATAATGCAGAATTTTTGGCACCCCCAAAGCTTCCTTAATTTTTGTCCTTATGGTCTCGGTAGTGGACTTGCTGAAAAAGATAGAAGTTTTGCTTCAGTTAATTTTTTGCCCCGACAAGCTTTCATAGAGAGCCAAAATTTCCAACAATTTTTGACATTTGCTCCTATTGGACCTGCAAAACAATATACTGTCATCTACAAAGAGCAAATGGGTTAGTTTGGGACCTCCCCAGTTTAGAGAAAATCCATGGATAAAGCCCTCCTTTCCTGCCTTCACAATAAGACTATTAAGTCCTTCTGTGCATAAAAAAAATAGGAAGGGAGATAGGGGATCTCCTTGGCAAATACCCCTTGAAGGTTGAATCATCCCTTGTGGCTCCCCATTCATAAGCACGGAAAAAGACATTGTTTTGACACAAATCATCATAAGAGTAATCCATTGTTCATTGAAACCCATCTTTCTCATCACTTCCTCCAAAAAACTCCAGTCCACTCTATCGTAGGCCATACTCACATCTAATTTTATCGCCATATAGCCAGATTTTCTAGATTTATGGATATTCATGCTATGCAAAGTTTCAAATGCTACAAGAATATTATCTAAAATCAATCGGTTTTTTGTAAAAGCACTTTGGTGTTTGGTTAGTATGGATGGTAAAATTTTCTTTAACCTATTTGCAAGGACTTTAGAAAAAATTTATGAAGTACATTGCATAGGCTAATAGGGCAGTAATCAGAGGTAGCCAAGGGGTTTTTTGTTTTTGGGATTAAAGTTATAAAGGTATGGTTTAGGGGGTGGGGTATAGCGGCCGAATTTAGCAATGACAAAATTGTTTTTGAAACATCATCACCAACTAGATTCCAAAAATTTTGATAGAAGAGAGGGGGCATACCATCAGGGCCAAGAGCTTTTAGGGAAGCCATTTGTTTAAGTGCTACTTCAACCTCCATCTCCGTAAATTCTTGCATGAGCATGGCATTCATTTCGTTGGTAACACTTTTTTCCATGTGGTTCAAGGCTGCCTCCTCCATTATGGGATATGAAGAGGTGAAGAGTTGCTGGTAGGACTCAATGAATGTCTCGACAATGTCATTAGGTTGAGTTACCCAATCCCTCAAAGAGTTTTGTATACCCAAAATCTGATTCCTCCGATACCTTTGGGTTGCTCGACTATGGAAATATTTTGAGTTCATATCTCCACCCACCAACCAAAAGGATTTTGCACGCTGCCTCCACATTATATTTTCTTTAACCAACAATTCATTAATCTCCAATTTCAGCTCTCCAACCCGAAAATTACACCTAGATTGCCTTGCCTCTAATTTTGCCTTAGCCAAACATTTTCTTTTCTCCACAATTTTCTTCCTAACATGTCCAAAATTCCTCCTACTCCATTGTGTAAGTTCTGTTCCACATCTCTCAATTTTTTTCAACACTTGGGTCTCGGCTTCATAGCTGGAATTATTTCTCCATACCGCTTCAATTACTCGATCACATCCCTAATCTGACAACCACATTTCTTCAAAACGGAAAGGCCTAGACATTGGGGGGGGGGGGGGGGGTTGTCACTTGGAGTGATCCATAAAGAGAATGATCCAATGTGGTGCATGTAAGATGAGTAAACTTCGTACCTGCAAATTGGGTGAGCCACTCCGGAGTGCAAAGAGCTCTATTTAACATTTCCCATATCGAATACCCATTACTGAAATGTTTGCTCCATGTAAATTTTGAACCCCGATACCCCAAGTCAATAAAACCACAAGCATCAATTGCATCACGGAAGAGTTGTATTTGATTATTACTTCTCCTATTTCCACCCAATTTTTCATCACTTCGAACCAATTCATTGAAATCCCCCGCACACAACCATGGCAATCTGAATTTCTGATTTAAGACTCTAAGCAAGTCCCAAGATTCCACCCTCTTCTGCGTGTCAAGTTCATTGTAGAAACCCGTAAATCTCCACTTGTTTTCTTTATTTTTATTGATGATGGTATCGATATGGTTCTTATCAAAACCCCTCACTGAAACATCAACTGACTCCCTCCAAAAAAGTACTAACCTGCCTCCTTTATTATTCCTTGGTGATACAAACATATTCTCAAATTGAATCTTCCTCTTCACATCTTTTAGCCTTGCCTCGTTTGCCTATGTTTCGACTAAAAACACGATAGAGGATCTTTAACCCGCACCATTTCAGCAAGCTCATTCCTGTACATGGGTTCCTAAGCCCATGACAGTTCTAGACTAAGAAACTCATTGTGATTGGTGAGGCTGATCCTCAACCTCCACCATTGAATAAATTGACTCACCCTCATCTTTTGAAACTCATTGATGTTTACTTGGTAACTCCAGATGAGACTCTCCCTTCCGCTTTCCACAATTTTATTTCCCACTGCCAATCCGTCTTTTGCCCTCCCCAGACCCCTACCTGTTTTTTTTTTTTTTTTTTTTTTTCATTGGTAGTTGTGGTGAATATTTTTTTCTGTGTTGCCCTAGTGCCAGCTTGTCTAGCTCTCCCCCTCCCCCCCCCCCCCCCCAAAATCAGACATCGTTTGATTGGTTGGAGAAGTTGAGTGGGAATTAATTACATCATTTTGAATTCCCCTTATTTCAACGTTATTCCCATACGTATTTAAAGCCTCATCAATCTCCCTTATTTGTATATCAAATAAATCAACCTTTGAAACCGAATTAGGAATTGAATTTCTAGATTCCATAATAACTCCTTCATCATTAGGAGCATTAATAGAAGGTGATACAGAGTCCGAAATCTTTTGGATTCCTTGAATCAGTTGTAGCGTGTCTTCCACATCCATGTAATTAATTTCCTGCGCCTCACCCTCTTTAATGCCATCAACGAATTGTAACGTCTCACCATCAATGGTCTTTATTGCCTCACCATCAGTGCACCTTTCGGTCATCCTCTTTGGTGGCTACGCCACCACCAGACCTCCTTCCTCCACTTTCACTAATGAGCTTGACTGTAACTGAACACCATGGAACTCAGCACAGGCTCTAGGCTTCGCACGTTCATAAAATCCTGGGATGTAGATAACATCCTTCCTTACCAAGGTGTAAGGAGATGCTCTTAGAGAGGAATTGAACTGTTGTTGATCTGAAGTAAGAGTTCCTTTACTCTCTATCCACAATTCACAATTTTTGTTGCTGTGATTCAAGCACCCACACTAAAAGCAAAAATTCGGTAGCCTTTCATATTTAAAACTAATCTAGATTTTACCTCGATTCTCTGTTGTGATCAACCTCCCCCGACACAGTGGTAGAGAGATATCAATGAGAACACGAACCCTTATAAAATGTCCACCTTCCTCATCAACTGCACCCGTGGATTTCTGAACCTCCCCGATTATATCACAAATCTCTTCTGCTACCTTTCTTGTCATGAAACGCACTGGAATATCATGGACCTGAACCCAAAACAACGTTGTCTTAAAACCAACTCACATATTGGAATATTCGAATTGTCTCTCTACAGCATTACTAGGTGCTTGTCGAAACTCCAAGGCTAATTCTTCAATATCCAATCCACATCACCCACATTGTCAAAAACAAATAGCACTCGATTTTCCTTCTTGTTGTGTATCTTGAAGCCATTTGTGGACCTCCATAATTGTTTGAAGGTTCTTGCCATGATTTCCATATTAAGGAATCGTGGCGTTAGGAATTGTGCTGCTATGATGAACTCACCTGTTTGTTGATCTCTTTGAAGTACAAAACCCGTATTCTCCCTCTCTAATAGAGTAAAGTGACTCCATTTTTTTTGCTAAGTCCTCCATACCCGTGAGAGGTAAAGAGCAAACCGACTATGTTTCCCTAAACCCGAAAAACAAAACCCCACTAGCTCTAAAGGTAACCTTGTTACCTTAGAGATACAAACTCTCCTTCGTAAGAAGGCATAGAAACACTTCTATTGCCTAAGAGAAGAGAGAAAACTCACTTTCTAAGACAGACAGACAAGAATTCTCATTTTGAATAATTAGTAGAGATCAAGAAGAATATATTCTTAAAATCTACTACAAAAACAAGTTAGCAAACAAGATAAAAATAAAATAAAATAAAATAAAAAACAAAACAAAAAAAACATTTTCATGTCATAAGAACTTAGATCTTGCAAAGGGTCGGGTTAATCGGTTTTGGTCGAAAATGAGTCATCTTAAATGAGTTGAAAACAAGTTGAGTCAATCAAGTTGTGGGTTACAAGCAATTGTATTTTTTTCACAAGCAAATTAAAAATTAAAAAATGAATGAAAGAATACTAATTGTCAAAAATAATGAAATACTCCAAATAAAAGTTAAAATATATATATTCTTAAATTTGTAAAAATTTAAAGTTCAATAATGATATCATCACTATAAAAGTTAGGTGGTTTCCCACTAAGTGCCCAAAAATGACATGGTATTTTTTTAAAATGATTTTCTTACATAAGAAAATCCATAAAATTAAAAAAAAACATAAATTAAAGAAAAAAAAATAGAATAGTAATTGCCCATAAATCTAATCGACACTTTCTTTCAACTATAGTCTTTTATTATACAAATTTTGTTTTGCTTGGAGACAATGAAAAAGATGTTAGTTTACTTACAGCACACAAAACATTATTGTAGAAATTTTATGGCATTCTAGGGTGACATCGGCAAGGATTTTATGATTTTTATTGTAGAAATTTGAGGTTTAAACCAATGCTTTAGGCCTTTTAGCACACTAAACAACGTAGAAAATTTTCAATCTAACGCTACTTGATGCTCTCAAAATATACATTGTAAACTCAATTTTTTTGAATCTTATTGCCTTGTGGTCAAATAAGACGAAAACAGTCATTATTTTTGGATGGTTGATCTATTATCTTTACATGGATTAATATTTGGAGTGATTTTGCTCATTTATATAGTCTGATTTGTTTTTCTTTGAAATTAAAAAAATAAATAAATAAAATAAGTTAGGTCAGAGCTCAACTTGTTTTTACTTCATGTCAAAAATCTCAAGTGCAGGTTGGGTATTTTCCTTTGAGTTACTGAGTTGAGTCTAATTTTTCTAGGTCTAAAAAAGGTATAAAATACTAAGTAATGTTACAAGCATCAAAAAACTTTACAACATTTTTTACAACAATTGAGTTGACAAATTTTTACCGATTCTCATTTGGATCAATTAAGAAATGTTAGGATCACAATTATTTACTAGAAATGGTAACGGGGTGGGTATGGGGCAGGTTTCCTATTCCTTGCTCTCGCCCCACTTCGGCTTTGGGGTGCTTTTTTTTTTTTTTTTTTTTCCCACCCCGTTCTAGTGAATACACCGTAGGTGCGCCCATCCTGCCACACTCAAATATTATATATATATATATATATATATATATATATATATAATTTATTAAAAATTCATTTTTAATTCTTTAAATTAAAAATCATAAAACATTAAAAAAAAAGTTCTAACATTGCAAAAAATTCTCAAAGCATAACAATACAACAATTCAATCAATAAAAAATAAAAAACAATTCAAACATAGCAATACAACTAAAAATATATAATAAAAATGTAAATATTAAAACATAAAAGTATAAATTCAATAAAACAATAAAAAAAAAACCATATATTTAAAGTTAGAAAGGTGTGGGGCGGGTGCTGGAAAAAATATTAATCCCCATCCCCATCCCATTTATTATGTGGAAAGGGTAAAACTCGTCCAATTAAGGGTAGTTAAGATGGATACCAACGGGTGCGGGTTTAAATTATCATTTCTACTACTTAGATAACTTTTATCATAATTTGTTATATGATAAGTTATGAGTAATGAAGAAAAAAAAGTAAGTTTATTTGGATCATATTTTTACCTTTCACAATTCGTCACGTGGCAATTTATGATAAAAGTTGCGTAAATAATTACTCACAATAGTTTTTTTATTAATTACAAATAATCTGTTATTTTTTTTATTTATGATTAACAACCTAACGCGGCTTTGAAAAATTTTATCAAAATTGTCGTGACTAAAAGCTTTCTCAATAAATTCCCAAGCTTAAGGTGACGTGACATCTCTAGCACATTTTTTTTAAAAAAATTTATTTTTAGTTGGTTTTTTTTTTTTTTTGAGTTAAAATAAAATTCAAAATTGGGTTAGTGTATGTCTGGGTCCCACAAGAGAAACCCACCCACGTGAATGGAGCGCGTGGGGTAGAAGAGAGAAAGTATAATGAAATAGAGAGGAATCTCCTTTATACATAGCAACAACGTCACACTAACCAAAAAGTGAGACCAAAAGAGTTGGACTGAGGCAGCAACAGACCGTGTCATGTCATGTTAAATGTGACATACATCAAATAAATGCCACTAAATCTCTCGCAGATTCTCTCTCAATTTTTCTCTGTCTTCAAAACAAGGGTCACGTGATAGACAAGAGAGAAGCCAAAACCAAAACCAATACCAAAATCAAAACCAAAACTAAAGAGAATAGTGAATACTAACTTGTGGTCTCTCTCACTTCGTGGGGGCGTTGTTATTGTTGGTTGTTGTCGTCGTTGTAATAGTCACAGGAGAGAAGAGTTACAGAACGGATAAAAAGAGCAGAAGGGTATCTATTTCTCTTTGCATTCCTTTGCAGTGAGTTTGTTCTATCAGTTCTGTTGCTCTGCTTAGAGTGAGAAAGTTAGAGAGAGAGAGAGAGAGAGAGAGAGATAAGAGTTCGGGACTGTGCTAGAGAGAAATGCAACAGCACCTGATGCAGATGCAGCCCATGATGGCACCTTATTACCCCAACAACGTCACAACTGATCACATTCAACAGGTTTCTTCCGTTCTCTTTGCCTCTCTGCCTTTTCTTGGCTCTTTTTTCTTTACTCTTCGGATTATATCAAATTTTGTTTCTTGCTTCTTTGGGTGAATCTTTTCTTTTTGGTTTATCCTGTAGCTTCTTGGGCTAAATGGGTATTCACTGTTTGATTTTTGTTGGATGTTATTTTCATTTTCCTTCTATCTGCTTTTTCTATTTTTGTTATTCATGGTTCCTTATTACCTACTCAAGCTGTTTTTTTTTTTTTTTTTTGGTGCTACTCGTGGATCTTTTTTGTTGTTTAAAAGTTAGGATGCATGTTATTAATTGGTATTTTCATTTTGCTATTGTATCAATTATTATTTGAAGTTCAAATGAGTGTGTGGGCTATGGTAAATGGGTTTTCTTGTTTTGTTTGGGTATTTTATTGGTTTCTGATTATGCTAAGGTTCAGGTTTGGTGCTTCTTTCAAAGCCTTTTTCTTTCTTAAACCATTTTAAATGATTTACCAATATAGTTATAGGGCAGAGATTAGTAGCGTTTGGTGTTATATCCTCATTGTTTATTGAATCTCATAAAGAACTGGATAGGTTTTTTTTTTTTTTTTTTTTTTTTTTTTTTTTTTAATAAATTAATTTATTTATTTATATATTTTTTTAATCTTTGCGTGTTCTTTAAAAATTGTATATCCTGTGTTATCCAGAAATGCTAAGTACATTAAATTTTTCACAATTTATTTTATAATTTGTTAAGTTGCGAAGCTGAGTGATACAATATCATTTTCATGATCCCATAACCAACATTACTTTTATTGTGCACTAATTATCATACACCAACTCTCGTGAAAAAAGTTATGACATTGTTTGTGTTATTTGACTTGTTGGTATGATAATGACAGGTCGGATTTAATATTGATGAACATGATCAGTATCTTGGTGTCTCATGTTAACGCCTTATGCTTCAAGCATTAGTTTTAAANTAATTCATTCTTGTACTGCAAAAACGACAGTCATCAACTCGGATACCACTTGTTAGAAGATAGCACCATAGGTGGTCTTCTAGTGAGGCCTTATTATGATATGTTGGGACACTACCTTAATCCCGTTCCCATACTAATTGCGAGAAGGACAACCATCAACTCTGACATCAGTTTTTAGGAGATGTTACCTTACTTAGTCTTGAAGTGAAACCAAAATATAATATGTTAGGACACAAAATTAACTCAAAAGTTTAAGCCTACCTGTCTAATACTGTTATCTTAATTACTTACTCTTCCATTCAAAAAAAGAAAAATTACTTACTCTTGTACTTATATTCTCAAGATATTCTGCCACTTAAACTTCTCTTGGATTCTTTTTGTCTCTTTTTATGGATGGATGGCTTATGACAATTCAAACTGATAACCATCTTTCGGTTAACCTAGACTCCTCCATCCCTTAGGACCAACAAGGGGCAGTACATAACACTTTAAAGCGTTATCCTTGCATATTTTCTATCCTTGGTTTCATTTCATATGTGAGTTTTGCTGATCTGTTTTCTTACGTGTATTTGTAGTGTATAATATAAATTGATTTGGATTTAGCTTAGGTCATGAAGTTTAAAGCTGAATTTCATTCATGAAGGAGTTGAGAGTTACAAATTACTAAGTACTAACTGGAGATGAAAATGAACAGAGAGAAATTTTAAACAAAAAAAAAAAAAAGATGGGTGTTAGGAGGAGGATGACCCAATTCATAATTTGTTATGGGAAAAGAAATTAATATATATGTTTTCTGTGGCTGCATATCAAGCTAAAATGTTTGAGAGGTTGCACTAATGTCAGGGGATGGGGATTGTTAGGGATGCTATAAAACTATGTTGTTTCTGAAGGTGTTCACTAGTTCAGCTAATTGAGTTTACTAGGTTGCAAATGGGGTTGATATCAAATCCTGCATTTACTTGGAATGCTGTGTGGGTGGGGGATATATGAGATGGGAGATAGCTACTGTAGTGATAAGCCAAACTAGCCGGTAATTGACTACACTTTAATCAACTGAACTCAGCTAACCCTTTAACCCAAATGCAAAGCCCTCCATCATTGTTGGTTATAAATCTGAAGGGTCTCATGCATCATAAGTTACTAAAATTAGATTGTTACCTTACTTGCAAGAGTTGACTGCATTCTTATGTAGAAAGTCTTGTGTTGATCCATTCCATGATTGATTATCTGGAAACATCACAATTAGTTACTACATTTGCTGGCATAAATAGGCTGATGTGGTTTAATGGTATGTTACTTGTCTTTATTTGTAAACTTTTTTGGGGTTGATAGTGGAAAAGTTTATTAATAAGTCACCCTTGCCACTCTACAGAATCATACATGAGAATTTTGTCTCATATGGCTCCTCATTCAATTCTTTCAAAGTTGTTTGATCTTTCCCTCATTCAAGAATCTCCTCTCTTCTTCCACTCTGCCTCAAAGAGTAACTAGGATCAATTTGGTCACATTTTCATTCATTTGGAATTTGGGCTCATATAATTTTGGACGCTTATATGGAATCATATTTAAGTCAGATAACCACCCATACAAAGGAAAGTCTTTTTAATTGGGTTATGCCCTTTGAATGTGTAGTAGTAAGAATCCTTTTTGATAAAAGTTAAAAAGTTCCTTTTTTGCTTTTCTTCTTGGGGGTTGTGAAGTATCAATAAAATTTTAATTGTGGGTTGTTACAATTTCATGTAAATAAAATTAAGTCTGTTGTAAGTTTAATCTTGCATCAATTTGTATGAGATTATCTTCAATGTATTAAAAATGCTTTGGATGTATGCAAATTTGTAGGAAATGAAAACAATAAATGAACTGATATATATATATATATATATATATGAAATTTTACTGAGTACTAGCATCTGCATAGCTTAATGTTGTTGGTGAATATGTGAACGACTTAGCACTTACCATGGCTGATGAGGTATTGTCCTAATTTGGGCTTTGCTTATGATTAAGTAGGCAGAGTGGAAAAATGAGTGTCCCCTGAGACATTGAGTAAGAAATTTTGGTTTGATTATGATGATTATTCACAATTCTTCTGTAAAAGATGCACCAAACCCACCTTGATAGACGCGTGCCCATATACTATGCTGCACATAATAGCATTTTCATGTTGTCTGGAATTTAAGGAAATTTTTTATTTGATATATCTATTTTGAGTGAGAAATTAATGTTTGAGTCAAGTATAATAATTATAGAACATGGAATAGTTTGATCATCATTATATGGATTCATTTTTCTGTTAGGTAACCATAAGTCCTTCATGTAAAATTTTTAATGTCTCTATTATGTTGTTGATTTTAAGAAGATTACTCTGTTGAATGGGTCCAAAATATGCATAAAGATATTTAACCTTTATGTATTAATTAAAAATAGTTTTTTCTAATTTGGTGCCCTTATTTTATTTATTGCAAACTATACTCTCTCTCCATTAGTAGTATGGGGTGAGTTTGGTTTGGCAACATGTGGTTTGGAAAATGGCACTTTACCCACATGAAGTCCACTTCTTTAGATCTGCTAAATTATGACATTAAACAGACTGCAACCAATTGCCACAACCACATACAAATGAATATAGTGCTCCTGTTTTAAATTGTAGGTGGGAAAAGTGTTACTTTTTCTTTAAGCACATGATCTATATGTGCATGTTTTGACTTTAGATGTGATGGGTGCTAATGGAATGTCTCTTGGGTGGCCAAAGTGGCACCTACTAAAACTTAGGTTGACAAAACAAACTTGTGCATTGTTGAATATGAGCAAAGTGTTATGGTCTTGCATGTCTGTATACTACACAAATGCTAGGCTATGTTACACTCAAGTAGAAGTTTCATGTGCTGTGGCAGATTTGTCTTTGCCTAAGCTCCTAGAACATGCTATTACAGTTAAATCAGTTTGTAACTTGCCCAAGTGTTCTTATTCAGTAGCCTAGGCTTTAAATAAATATAGAGCATACTAGGCGGACTGTTTCATAACATTGAAGATTTATTGCCGTAAAGCTTAACAAGATATGTAACTGAGTTTATTTTTGAGTTAACAATTTGTTCCTGTCTTTCATTGTTCCATACACTTGATGGGTATTTTCCCATCTAGGACATTTTCAAGTGTTTGTCTTGTCCTCATTTCCATGTCTCGTATTTTTGTTACTGGCACTTCACACATTTTGAAGAGTCCATGTCTCATGAGGACTAGAGGTTTGCCAAGTCATTTTTTTTTCTATGGGTTGCAGTTCTAAAGATTTTACTTAGGCTAATAATGGAATCTATCATTATTTCTTTGCTCCTACACAATAGATTTAACTAACAAGCGGGAATAAACTAGTTCCTTTTAGTATCACGGCAAGGTGGTAGTATGGAAATTAAACGGTGGATTGGATTTAAGATTTGCTCTTTTAAGGAAATTGTTATGGAGAGATTGTGTGGGAGACTGGTAGCCACCAACTATGGTATTACCAATAATGGATGGAAAATTTCAAAGGGTCCTGCTCCCTATGGTTTAGATCATTGAAGAAACATCTCATATAATAGGTGGAGCTTCTTGAGATGGGTGATCAAATATCAATCTGAAAGTACGAAAGGTTTTAAATTTCAGTTTCTGAAATTATGTTTTTGCGTGATGACTTCACTTTGCAGCGGATATTTCTGACTTCGTTACTCATAGCTTAAGACCCCAAGATGGATTATATGAACTGGGTCTATATAATGCTATCCCATACAAATTTTCCCTTTAGTTCCTTGTCATTTATTGGTGGAACCATGAAGTTCAGCATGTTTTAATCATACAGCGATACGGAAGGTACATCTTAGTTGTTTGGTTTTAGTTTTTGGTAAAGTAAAGCTGCAATACATAGGTTCAACAGCTCCTTCAAACAATTCAATGTGAAAAAGAACAAGGACTAATCGGATGCATATTTCAAAAATTATTAAGTGGGAGGTTTAACCTGCTGACCAAAGCAAATTCTTAGCCAGATTTCAAAAGAAAACAAAGCTTAACCAATGAGCTATGAAAATGTTTTATATTTACATAGTCATGAAGTTGTAGAGATTGAGAAAATTTATATAATTTGCATGGGTATAAGTGGACATTCATGAGCTTGAAGTGAGAATAAAATGGGATGTTAAATCTCATTCAATTGTGGATTTTTGTTAGATTTATGATTTTATATTTAGTAATTCATTATTATTGTTTGAGTTTCAGTTTTCCAATTAAAAACTGTGTTTCACATGAATTGAGTGATCCCTCAAAAAAAAAAAAAAAAAAAAAGAAGAAGAAGAAGAAGAAGCCAGTGCAACTTGCTTTTAAATTTGCACTCTTTTGTTAGCTTTTCAGAATAATTACATGAGCAATTTCCTTGGTACAAGTAAAAATAATGTGTTCTTGACATTTATAATTGTTGATTGCTATTTCCTGGATATTAATTGTATCACTGCTGCTAAATTCTTCCTAACTTCATTGTTTATACATGCAGTATCTGGACGAGAACAAGTCACTAATTTTGAAGATTGTTGAGAGCCAGAATTCAGGAAAAATGAGCGAGTGTGCAGAGTAAGCAGTAATCTTTTTAGTTTTCCAATTTGATAATGTGGTTTTGTTTGTCTGGCATTTTCATAACTTGGTACTGAGCCACTTACTAAAATACATTGGCTTGTGCGGGGAATGTCTCAGTACTTTTGGTTTGTGTTTCTCTGCCGAGCAATCAAGTCCAAGGCTTGAAAGGTTTCTGTAACTGCTGCATTGTCATAACTTCCATTATACTTATCATTTGCAGTATTGATTACTTGTTGAAGAAAGAAATTTAGTCTAGTTCTGGTAACCATAACATGACATTTAATTCATTAGTGACTGGATTTCTGTGACTTTAAACACAAAATTGAAACACTCCTCTAGAGGAATACTATTATATTGTTCTGCATCCTTTTGCTAGAAGTATAATACTGCCACACGTGCATCAAAGACTAGCCACTTTGGGTTATTCATTAGGAATTATTTAGGTTGTCTAGAAAATTTCTCATGTGCATCTTGTCAGGGAGATAAACACCTTGGGAAACTTCCTTGAGAAATTAATATAACGTATAGAGACATACTTTAACCTATTATAGGGACCATGAACATCTCACCACCTTCGCTGCACACCACCATGGACTCTAATATCACTTGTCGGGGAGATAAACACTTTGGGGAGCTTCCTTGAGAAATTAATATAACATATAGAGATACACTTTAACTTAAAAGGCCTAAGCCCAATGGGTATATGCTCAATTCTGTTATATTAACTACTCATTCTTCTTATTTTTATTCAATGTGGGACTTCATTCACACGTGTAATCCAACACATCCTTGGTTAGTATATGCATCCAATCTAACGATAATTGTATTTCTAGTGTTTATATCAAGAGAAATTCTGGTTTGATTGAAATGGCAAAAAGAACATTGAATGTCTTGTAAATTTCACTTAAATGTTGAATAGCTTGCATATTTACTTAAGAGTTATGCTGGGGCTACTACACATTTTACATGGAGCCTACAAATTGATGTATCACCAAAAAATCATTTATTAGGTGGTTAAAACTCACTAATCACATTCATTACCACATTAGTTAGTAAGCTTTATGTAGTAAAATTTGTAGTAGCCTTATCATTTCCTTTACTTTATTGAAATTGGCTGTACTAATTCATTAATTCATTGGTATAATGATTGAAGCTTTGCATAAGTCAATTCATATAAACACCAGCGAGACTTGCAGCAGGAGCAATGTATAGTTGAAAGTAAGCAGGCCATAAATTTTTTATTTTTGAAATACCAGAAGGGCCGACAAGTTCTCTCTATTGTTGCAGGAACCAGGCAAGGCTACAGCGTAACCTTATGTACCTGGCGGCAATTGCAGATTCTCAACCCCAACCCCCAACCATGCATGGTCAGGTACAGACCGCATTTCTATTTTTAACTTATGCATTTCTTTTCTTTTTTTTTTTTTCTTTTTTTTTTTGTAACTTTTGATGCACTATTTATTTGAGCCTGCCTTATTAGATTTTGAGGTGAAACTTGTAACTGGACCCATGTTTGATGTCTTGCTTATTAAATAAATAAAGGGGTTCTGTTGTTTTTACTTTTTCATTTAAAACCATTTTAATCACATGATATATATTTTTTTAAAATTCATTAAATTTTTGTTGGATTGTAAATCTTATCACGTGTGTCCCCATATATTATCATGTGTGTCCCCATATATTATTGAATGAGCAAGACTTAAGTACAGTATTTAGATGCTATTCCTTAGGTTTCTCTTTTAAGATTCTGCCATGTGAATATTTTCTCATGGGATGGAAGCGTATTTTTTAGTTAAATAATCACATGGCTGAATCTTAAGAGGATAACCAAAGGAATAGCACTTAAAGTACTATACCTAAGTTTTGTTCTAATTGAATTTATATCAGAATTCATGTGCATTGAGTAATCACTATGGCCAATTTACCTTTTTAACATCACATGCAGTGTTTTTTCATCATTGTAATACATTCTTGTATTAATCACTGCAAATTTGAGGCTTACAAAGCTTGAGGGATTCATAAAGTTAAATGCCACTATATTTAACTCTATTTGGCAATATCAGTTTCCTCCAAGTGGCATTATGCAGCCAGGAGCGCACTACATGCAGCACCAACAGGCTCAACAGATGACACCACAATCGCTCATGGCTGCACGCTCCTCCATGTTGTACAGCCAGCAGCCATATTCAGCACTGCAACAGCAGCAAGCTTTACACAGCCAGCTTGGCATGAATTCTAGTGGAAGTTCAGGGCTTCACATGCTGCAAAGTGATGCTAATCATGCAGGAGGCAGTGGGACACTCGGGGTTGGTGGCTTTGCTGATTTTGGTCGTGGCTCCACTGGAGAAGGCTTGCAGAGTGGCAGGGGGATGGCCGGTGGGAGCAAGCAAGATATTGGGAGTGCTGGGTCTGCTGAAGGGCGAGGCGGTAGCTCCACAAGCCATGATGGGGGTGAGACGCTTTACTTAAAAGCTGCTGATGATGGGAATTGAGAGGTAAGAATGAAGAACAAAGTATTGGCATCTGAACCTAGTAGACATAGGTGAGAAATATGAACTTAGTGGGGCAAAGAGGGACTTGCTGCTTAATGTACTTTTATCATCTTATCTGACACCTCTGCAATGATGTTCTTTTTAAGTAGTGAGAATGCATCCTATGGTAGTGTATCATGTAAATTTGTAGCTCATAATGTGATGTGTCTTAATGTTGGTCACTTTATTAAGTTTATTTATGCTTTTCATTAGTTATGGATGAGTTTCTATGTTCTTAATATATGCTATTTTAGTATTCTGAAACCTCACAATTCATAAATGAATTCCGAGATATGCAAATCCCAGGCATTTTAGTCCACTTGCTCTTGCTCTCTCTTGAGGAAATAGGAAATTTATACTAATAAGACAAGGCCTTTGTCTGCGCACGCATGCTCACTTTTGCGCAACAAGTTGAGCCAACTAGCTAGCTGTTTGAGTAAAAATGTCAAGGTCGAAGCTTAGGTGAAGTTAAATAGAGCTATTCCTGTTTTAATTCTCTTCATGGCACAACATTTTCACGAGCCTAATGAAGTCTAATTCAGCATTTAGTTTCCATATAAGAAACATTTTTACTAACAAAAGTAGCGACTGAAACATAATTTACTTCATTGAGTAATCTAGAAAATAGTGAAATTATCAAGTGTACTCTTACTCTACACCAAAGATCTCACGTGAAGATTATGTGACAAACACAGTATTTGGTGTCACTAATAATATGTTCTTTTAATAAAAGTCTTTGTTTAGCTTTTTTTTTTTTTTTTTCTAATAATATCTTCCGGTTAGCAGAAAATTACACCCGAACCCTCTGTCCCTTTTTTTCTTTCTGCCTTTTCTTTTAGGTTTTTCCTCCTTTTTTAAGGCAGATAGCGAGGGAGGGAGGAAGTTGCTTTTATTTTTTATTTAAAATTTAATTTCTAGTGTGGTAGGGACAATTTTGTCTCTTTATCGGGAATTTAATAAAACGAAAAACCTTTTTTTCTTTTTTCTTTTTCATAGCTACGCGTATGACCGATTGTGATGTGATTGATTGTTGAAAGGTAGAAATTATGTTGGTGACATACTAAGTATTTTCTACGATTGCGTGTAACACACAAATAATGAGGTAGTAGCTAACTTAATTGAAACATGTCTGATTCAGATGATAGCTAACTTAATCAAAAATTCCTCCTTCAATTGATCGAGCAACAATCAAATGGTTGTTGAAATTACAGATCACTCTTGAAAATTGTCTTCTTTTGAGCTTCATCTTGGGGTTTTTGAACTTTGACTTTGACACATTACAAACTTGACATAAAATTACAAAGTCATGATATTTTCCGATTGAGATATTAACACTTTTAATAAATGAGTATTATTTTACTGGTAAATAACACATACCAAGTGATTTTGAATTCACGAAATACCCTACCTTACTTTAATAACTGAGTATTTGATAATGATATAAAAACATATTAATGTTTCTCATTTATATATCTATTTACATAATATTAAAGTGGAAATTTATTTAAGAATCTAAATTAAAATTTAATTGCACTCTTTTTTTGTGTCAAGTTTCTTAATTTCCCATTAATTTAAATGTCAAGTTTCTTTAGATCTAAAAATACACTATAATTTTGTGACAAATATTTGTTTAATTATGAAAAAAGTTTACTTTCAATCCAGTTTAGAAGAAGGTTATTCTAACTTTTTTTTTTGGTTGAGAATCAAGACTTTGAACTTTATTAAATAGTAGGCAAATCTGCGGGATAAGTAGCAATGATGTGCGATGGAACAAGAGTGTGAATCTACATTCAAAGCATTATAACAATCTCTGAATCTCCCTTTGGGATGATATCTTTCAAACTCAGATTAGCAGCAAATTGTAAAGCCTTCAATGTAGCCAAAGTTTCAAGCTCCACGACAGTTAGGGGGAGAGGGATGATTTCGACCATTTGTGCCAAGCCCTTACCTTGGCAATCTCGAATAATCACTCCAATCCCTGCCCTATCTTCTTCTTGAAACATTGCATTGATGTAATTTGTGCTAGAACCCTCCATAGTTACATCAATAGTCAATCTCCCAAACAACACTAATTCACCACCCATATTTGATCTTGGGGCAATGAATATGTTCTCACGCCCTATCTTCCTCAACACATTTTTTAGCCTAGTTTCATTTGCCCATATTTCGGCTAAAAACACAACAAATGGATCTTTTGCTTGCACCAAATCTGCAAGCTCATTCTCTATACGTAGGTTACCAAGCTCACGACAGTTCCACACTAGGCAACTCATGGTGATCGGCGGGGCTGATGCACGGCCTCAACCATTAAATTTGATGAGCTTTCATCATCTTTTGAAACCATTCTCTGCTTTTCAGGTAACTCCAAATGATCAATACAACCTCTCTTCACACCCAAGTGTTTACTCACAGTCTTACTACTAGTGCCTCTGGTGTGTGCTTGTTTTTTTTCTAATTTCTTTTGATGCTTATAAGAGTAGGGTTGCGTGTGTATTGCAAAGTTGAAATTTTCGAGTCTTTGTGAGTAAATTCCATGATGGGTGACTCAGTTGGCTTGCACATGCTCCTACTATTATGATGAGTATTCTGTTTTTGAGCTGCATTAAAACACTCATTAAGAGCATTATTTGGATTTCCTTTCATAGACGGAATTGCATTAAACCTGTTGAGGTCAGCATCAATTTCATTTATTTGAATATCAAATATAGGGAATAAATCCTCCACCAAATCTGTTACACCCTCATTAATACACGAATTCCTTGAATTATGGGACTCAACTAGAGTTAGCTGGCTCGGCAAAGAATTCTGATTTGAATCAATGATTGGAACCGTGGGTAACATCTCCCTCAACTCACTAACTGCTGTAATGTGCCCAATGGTTTCATTAATTGCTCGGTCCCCTTCAGTTTCCCTACTCACCTGAACCATCTCCGGTCCGACAACCACTGCTTCTTCTCCCATCACTTCCGAGGCCATTCTTGCAACATGAAATGCTTTCCTTGTCCAAGGTTTCTTATTCTCATAGAATCCTGGCACATAAATAACAGCTTTTTCAAGCGGCAAGGCTGGAGTTGCCTTCAATGAGGAGTTGAATTGCTGGTGCTCCGGAGTTAGTGTGCCTTTGCTCTGTATCCATAGCTTGCAATTCTTATCGCTGTGATTTAAGCACCCACACCAAAAACAAAAATTTGGTAACTATTCGTATTTGAATTTCACCCAGTGTTTTTTCCCATTCTCCAAAGTGATGAGCCTACCACAGCATAGAGGCCACGATATGTCCAGCTCTACTCTAACTCGCATGAAGTAACCACCCTCTTCGTCAGCTTCTTTCATCGATTTCCGCACTTCGCCAATTATTTCACAAATATTCTTGGCCAACTCCATTGTCATATAACGTGCTGGAATATCATGAACTTGCACCTAGAATTTTGTTTAAAAAAAAAAAAAAAAAAAAATCTCGAACTGGACAGTTTGAGTTGTATCTCTGAAGCATCACCAGGTGCTTGTCAAAACTCCACAATTGATTTTGAAGTATTCTGTTAATGTCACCCGGATTATCAAACACAAAAAGGACCCTGTGCTTATTCTGATTACAAATCTTGAAACCCTTCGTTGATCGCCATATTTGTTTGAAAGTTCAGGCCATAGCTTCCATGTTGAGAAAGCGAGGAGTAAGGAATTCAGCAGCCAAAATAAATTCCCCGGAGCGCTGTTCCTTGGAGAGAGTATAGCTAGCCTTTTCCTTCTCCGACAAAGAAAAGTTATTCCACTGACTTGCCGACTCTTCCATAGTATGTAAATGATAAGAGAAAGGAGAATCGAAAACCCAAGTATTTCCCAAAACCCCGAAAAAAGAATCACAAGCTTTGAAGATAAACTTGTTACCTTGAGAGAACACACTCTCCTTTTGAAGGAGGGACAAACACTTCTACTACCTAAGCGAAGAGAGAGAACCTCACTTTCTTAGCGATAGAGAGACTAGTTGTCTATGCTACTTACCCTGGTTCTTCTAACTCATTACTTGAAGATTGATAAAACTGATAATGTATATATACTTTTAATTACATAACCTATTTAATAAGTTATGTAATTTGTTTAAATAATATGCGTTAACGGTTTTATAATTCGCCACATTATGGTTTGAAAAAGATTCTTCCAAATCAGTTGCGGAGCAAGTTTGTCCAAATTTGTACCACTGAATATATATATATATATATATATATTGTCATGAAACTTTATAAAAAAAAAAAATCTTTCTTATTGCGGGTGGCTTTTGTGCCACTTGTTCCTCTCATGTATGTTCATTTTTCTTTTTTAAATGTAATGGTCAATATTAGATAAGTCAAATTCTCTAATGCTAAAATAGTTCTACATATTAGTATAATAATATTTAATCAGAGTGGAGAGAATCACAAATTGTAAAACATTTTTAATAGTTTATGAACCAAAAAAAAATTAAAAAAAAAAAATTAAAACTCTAGTGATGGAAAACAAACTTCATGCAAAATTTAAGACCAAAACAATATTTTATAAACTATAAAAAAAAAAATACTATAAACCAATTCAAAAATTTAAAGTGAGAACTTTAATTATAACCCCAATATGTGTAAATATTAAAATTGATAAATTTTGTAAATATTGACAAAAGGTCTTGTTAAATTTTGTAAATATTGACAAAATGTTTTGATTTTTTTAAAGTATCTTTAATCAACAATATTTAAGCATTAGAGAAGTGTCAAAATAAACAATAATACAAAGGTTAAGAGGCTAGAATGAATGTTTTGTATGCATTATATCCTTCGTTGGTGAATAAGGGCATGTTTGGTAGACTGTAATAGGTGCTAAATGTAATAGTTATTCTAATGGTTTAGTTATTATTTAGTTTGTTTATATTTTTATTACAAGGAATAGGCATTCCTTATGAATAGCTATATATTCTTCAAGATGAGGAATAATTATTTCTCTTTAAAATGTTGTATTAACTGTTCCTTAGTAAGTGCAATAATTTCAAAACTTAATATATTTCCAAATAAACAAACTTTCCATATACATCTAACAATTATATAAAAATAAAAAATCATAAAAAATAACATATATCTCTCTTAAATTTAAAAATAACAATTTTTAAGGAGATATAATTGTATAAGTAAGATATTTCCTAAAATAAATGTTAAATTTCATTCTAATATCATAATTCACAATTAAACTAATGAATATGTTTAGTTATTATATTACAACACACTTTATTACTAGTAATAAATATTACAATTCATGTCGCAATCTCCATTCAGTGTACCAAACGTACTGTAACTTATAACAAGCATTCAAGTGATATGTAATGACAAAAATTCAGATCCTACTAACTCCCCCCACTATATTTCTATTAAATAAATAAAATAAAACTAGTAACAAAAATTCAAAGTTAAATAACCTTTAAAAAATTCCAAATAAAAAATAGAACATATATCCGCCTAAACAAAATCACAAGGAAACTGAAATTCAACTGCCCTCTGCAAAAGTTCTCTCCAAAAGTAATGACCTTCATCAAACTCTTTTTTTTTTTTCATTGAACCCTCATCAAACTCTAGCAAAGACGAAGTGTCTAAAAGCCCATTATGACTAGAGTTTGTCTCATGTGCAGTGTCATAACTGAAAGCCTGGCTTGGTTCTTCTTCAGTGACCATTGGACAAGAATCAAAATCAGGACTTATACTGGAGTTCTTGCCCGTGAGTTCTTGAACTATTGAAGATAAACTTGTTACCTTGAGAGAACACACTCTCCTTTTGAAGGAGGGACAAACACTTCTACTACCTAAGCGAAGAGAGAGAACCTCACTTTCTTAGCGATAGAGAGACTAGTTGTCTATGCTACTTACCCTGGTTCTTCTAACTCATTACTTGAAGATTGATAAAACTGATAATGTATATATACTTTTAATTACATAACCTATTTAATAAGTTATGTAATTTGTTTAAATAATATGCGTTAACGGTTTTATAATTCGCCACATTATGGTTTGAAAAAGATTCTTCCAAATCAGTTGCGGAGCAAGTTTGTCCAATTATAATCTAATTTGCATGAAGTTTGTTTGTTGTTTTTGTACCACTGAATATATATATATATATATATATATTGTCATGAAACTTTATAAAAAAAAAAAATCTTTCTTATTGCGGGTGGCTTTTGTGCCACTTGTTCCTCTCATGTATGTTCATTTTTCTTTTTTAAATGTAATGGTCAATATTAGATAAGTCAAATTCTCTAATGCTAAAATAGTTCTACATATTAGTATAATAATATTTAATCAGAGTGGAGAGAATCACAAATTGTAAAACATTTTTAATAGTTTATGAACCAAAAAAAAATTAAAAAAATTAAAGCTCTAGTGATGGAAAACAAACTTCATGCAAAATTTAAGGACCAAAACAATATTTTATAAACTATAAAAAATAAAAAAAAATACTATAAACCAATTCAAAAATTTAAAGTGAGAACTTTAATTATAACCCTAATATGTGTAAATATTAAAATTGATAAATTTTGTAAATATTGACAAAATGTCTTGTTAAATTTTGTAAATATTGACAAAATGTTTTGATTTTTTTAAAGTATCTTTAATCAACAATATTTAACCATTAGAGAAGTGTCAAAATAAACAATAATACAAAGGTTAAGAGGCTAGAATGAATGTTTTGTATGCATTATATCCTTCATTGGTGAATAAGGGCATGTTTGGTAGACTGTAATAGGCGCTAAATGTAATAGTTATTTTTATGGTTTAGTTATTGTTTAGTTTGTTTATATTTTTATTACAAGGAATAGACATTCCTTATGAATAGCTATATATTCTTCAAAATGGGGAATAATTATTTCTCTTTAAAATGTTGTATTAACTATTCATTAGTAAGTGCAATAATTTCAAAACTTAATATATTTCCAAATAAACAAACTTTCCATATACATCTAATAATTATATAAAAATAAAAAATCATAAAAAATAACATATATCTCTCTTAAATTTAAAAATAACAATTTTTAAGGAGATATAATTATATAAGTAAGATATTTCCTAAAATAAATGTTAAATTTCATTCTAATATCATAATTCACAATCAAACTAATGAATATGTTTAGTTATTATATTACAACACACTTTATTACTAGTAATAAATATTACAATTCATATTATAATCTCCATTCAGTGTACAAAACATATCGTAATTTATAACAAGCGTTCAAGTGATATAACCAAATGGTAATGACAAAAATTCAGATCCTACTAACTCCCCCCACTATATTTCTATTAAATAAATAAAATAAAACTAGTAACAAAAATTCAAAGTTACATAACCTTTAAAAAATTCCAAATAAAAAATAGAACATATATCCGCCTAAACAAAATCACAAGGAAACTGAAATTCAACTGCCCTCTGCAAAAGTTTTCTCCAAAAGTAATGACCTTCATCAAACTCTTTTTTTTTTTTTTTTCATTGAACCCTCATCAAACTCTAGCAAAGACGAAATGTCTAAAAGCCCATTATTACTAGAGTTTGTCTTATGTGCAGTGTCATAACTGAAAGCCTGGCTTGGTTCTTCTTCAGTGACCATTGGACAAGAATCAAAATCAGGACTTATACTGGAGTTCTTGCCCGTGAGTTCTTGAACTATTGCTCGGAACTCAGATGCATCACAAGCTTTGACCATCACTGGACTAGATATGTAGGTTATCTTGATGGGTTTTGTCTTAGTTTTGGTTGGTTTTTGTCTCTTAAGGTTAGGGTCGCGTTGAAAATGGTGATTCATATGCTTGTCCATTTGCATTGATCAGAGAGGGAGAGAGAGAGTATGGTTCTTAATGTATAACACTATAACAGTATCTCCTTTTATAGGCTTTCTTAGTTAATTCAGATCTTAGGGTTTCCAACTTCCTAGAAGCTGCAACAAAGAAAGAGACAAATTTGGAAAAAAAAACCTAAAATGAAAAAATAAATAATTGGGGATTCTAGCCCAACAAGCCCAAGGTCGTTGGAAATTAACCACCACATGTTTGATGACAATTGTGTGAATTAATTAGGGTTTGCTTCTATCTTCTCCATTTAGAATTTAAGGTTCTATCTTTTTATGAGTGGGTGGGAGATTAATATTTTTACTTGGTCTAATATGAGAATTGTAAATAATCCGTTTAAGTGAGATTAAATAAGAAAAAAAAGAAAGATTAAAACATTGATTATGATGTCATTTGACAATGTGCCTACATTCGTGGTGAGAGAAGTTATCAATCCACGATATGAAATGCTAGGGTTATAACTTATAACAATAACATAATTTTTCTATTGTGTGCAAATCCTCAAAATATCCTCGATGTTAGGCTCTTTGACCCAGTTGGCGCACCAACAAATATGAGCCAATTAATTCCAACAAAGGTTGGCTAGAATAATTAATGTCAAATCTACCAAAAGAGAAAAGTAAAGAATAATTAATTAATGTCAAAAGAGCCAAATCAATTGCAAATCAATTTTGTAGCTGTAAGCTGGAATCAGTTTTGCTTTTGCACCACTTCATTTAATTTATATAATTGCATTTCCAAACAAGGAAATTATTTACATTCACACCCAAAAGATAGCTGCAATTTTATGAATAATGAAAAAAGTTCAAGTTTAAAGGCAAGAGGTGCTAATGGACAAAGAAGTTGAGAGAAAGACTCTTGGAAGTTGGTATTAATGTGATTCAGATACAACCTACAGGTTATTGATAATAGAGTCATGAAAAATCTCCCCTCCCTCCTTTTTTGAATGATAGAATATTTTCCAAATAGTCTTAGTGTGCTAGTGGTCTAGACATCACTTGTGTAATAAAAAAGAGAGGCAAATGCAATCACTTACAAGGTCATCAATATAGTATTGTAATAGTTTAGATTTATGATATTGGTTCAGGGACAAAGCTAAGAATTTAGTTTAGGATACCAAAGCATAAACAACAATTTTTATTTTTTTCAGAATTCTAGACTAAAATTACTATATACAAAGTAAAATTAATATCCATTCAATCTTAACTATATATAAATAATAATAAAAACAAGATAAGTGTTACTCAATACATTTGAAACCAATTATTTATTAAAATAATTTCTTTTTCAATGTATGAAATCAAATAGTTGTTTTTAAAATAAACTTTATTTTTGTTGTGAAGCCTAGTTTTGAAGAACCCTCAATACCATAATAACATTTCAAAAAATTTCTGCAATGATAACCTCAAATCATATGAGTTCTCATTTTGCTTCTCTTCTTTTTTTTTTTTTTTTTTTTTTTTTGGGATCTCACTAAATATTTATAGTGGTAATTAAGTTTGGAAGAATATTCTAACATGAATTGAAAAGGTATATTGTTTGTCAGTGCACTACAAGTGCATCTGTGGACTATTTTTTGTTGAAAAGGTATATTGCTTTTAGCAAATCTTAGGTTCAAAGTACGGTAAAAAGAGGAGTGTAAGTGTTTTAGAATTTTGGGTGGTTAGCACGAATTCATGATTTGTACACTGATATTTTCACAAGAATACAAATGGTGCACGCCGTCCATGTTTGACCACATGACATATGAGAAAGATACATCAATCTGCACGAGATCTTGAAGAGGACTGTTAAAAGAATTTGTATTCACACAGGAAGTTATATAAAGTTTGTTTAATAGCTAGTTAAAATATTCAGGTTCCCTTAACTCAAATAATTAATTTTTTGGAAGTCGAATAAATTATCTAATTCAAATTCTTTCTTACCCTACTAATAAAAATAATAATTATAAAAAAAAAATTACCACATTTTTACAATAAATTTTAAAATGCTCAATTATTATTCGTCTTTTTTAGTGGACAAAAAAATAATTCCAATAATAGATTCCTAAGTGGTAAGTTGTGAAAATATGAATAAAGAAGTATTTCTCTTCAATTTTATCCATCTATAAAAAAGAATAATCCATATATTTTGAATAGTAATACTGTTTTTTTTTTTTTTTTTCTCTCTCTCTCTTAGTTATTTATTTTAATGGTGTTTTTGCAAGCAATTTAGCTTTTAAGATTCAAGGAGGACCATGTTATGGCAGTCATTTTAGAAAGTTCATACAATCAAACGCTAAAAGTAATAGTGTCGAAGCATATGGTCTCCGCCACAAACCTTAAATCTAGTCAAGTCCCTTCTTTTTCATTTTTTTTTCCAAATTTGTCTCTTTCTTTGTTGCAGCTTCTAGGAAGTTGGAAACCCTAAGATCTGAATTAACTAAGAAAGCCTATAAAAGGAGATACTGTTATAGTGTTATACATTAAGAACCATACTCTCTCTCTCCCTCTCTGATCAATGCAAATGGACAAGCATATGAATCACCATTTTCAACGCGACCCTAACCTTAAGAGACAAAAACCAACCAAAACTAAGACAAAACCCATCAAGATAACCTACATATCNTTAAAAAAGATTTTTTTTTTTTTTTCTTTTTGAAGGGGAAAATATGTTTTCTTAAATTTATCGATTCCCAAACAATTAATTTTCACGTATGACCATTTCCATTGTTACGAGATTAATTCATTTTTTTATAATAAAAAAATATATAAACACCAGATTAATTCACCTTATTAACAATTTTTATGACTCAAAAATTAGAGCTGTTGGACAAGTATTGTTAAATTACCGATTCTCCAAAAAATTTAACTTATTAGAATATGGTAATTTTAATTATTTAATAACATACTTCTAACACTTTTCCTCATGTGTGAGCCAAAATTACATTTTAATATATGAGGCCCAACTCCTGCGTACCATTCATATGTACCAATACCTTCAAGGTTTACTAATTTTTTACAAAGTATTTATATGATAGTCAATCATATAGTCAATGAATATTGTCTATAATTTGTCGACTTCACCAATTACGTTTTGATAAGACACAGTACAGGTTGATCTTAGGGATATGGATATGACATCAGTGGCATGATTTCCTGGTCTTTTGTCCTCTCTTTAACTTTATTATCAAAACTCGGACCCACGAAATTAATAGGAAATTTCAAATTTCAATATGTAACCAATTCTTACGACTGCTAATCCATAAATTCAGCTCTATGAATCTTTTTGTGTTTAGTAATGAGGTCTCTGATAATATGTAGACAAGCTACAGCCATTGTATATATAATTATTGTCCTATCTCAATGAAATTTGGTGAGAGTGACTGCATATATGGTGCATTAACCTTGACTAATTCAACATTTATCAGCACGTGAACGTATCATAGTGGAAAATAATTGACCCTTTTTGCAATTTTTTATCCGAAGTGGAGCTTTTTTATGGCATAAAAATTCCAATCCATCTAAAGTGGACAGTGACGCCCTCAAAGCAACAAGAGGAACAATTTGGAGGTGTGTTTTGTAGGAGGGCAAAAGGCCGGCCCATGCCAAGCCCAAGCCGAACACGCTCGAAGTTAAGATTGGCCCAAATCTAATCAATACTGACTAGGTGAATGTCGAAGTGCTATATAGAAGGGCCCAATCTTGGCAGGAGTGCTTAAACAAATGCCTATTGTCACTTTCGAATGTTGTTTGTACTTTGTAATTCAAAAATAGTTTTCCAAAAACAAATTACTAAACAAAATTTTTGGCAAATTTCACTTTCCCTCTTGAGTACTAGTATTGGACCGTTTCAATGTCCTTCATTTAGTTCGTGCACCTTTATCTTTTTGTAATGAGCGCATTACCCCTTCCATTACTATTTTCCATCAAATTAACATAAAATTCAAATTTTATTTTTTGAAAAATGTGTTTATATCCACATATCAATATCATTAATACCCTTCATAACATACACCTCACATGCACAAACATATTACATAGATTAACATTGTGCATTCGGTGTTTTTGCTATTGGAAGGTATTATATTAAGGTCATCATTGTGCACATGGACGGAGCCATGGTTAGATCCCAATTTTTTTTTTTTTAAATATTATTATATATATGGGTATTAATTTTAGCAATTTTGTTTTAGAAAATTACATTTTTGCACCCTTAAAAATATCATTGATTCTTTTAAAAGTATTGTTATAGTTAAAAAAATTTCTATAACATTTTTACAAACGGTTAAGGTAGTAAATTCTTATTAGTTCGCATTTGGGCTCATCACTTACATTATCAGCAATTTCTAAAAAAGTTTGTAGTTCAAACATTTTCCTCATTTTAAAGACCATTAAAAAATATTTATAAGTCTAAAATCTAAAAAAAGAAATATACAAGCTCAAAAAAATTAGTACAATAACAAAAATTACTAAGAGTAAAACTAAAAAATAAAAAGCCCAGTCAACTAATTTTACCTAAAACAAACAATTTGACAATTTGAAAAATTTTAAACAACTAGCAGCTAACTGACTAAGTAGCAACAAAGTCGAAGATCGAGGTTACTGCACACAATCAATAACAAAACTGTCTCTCTAATTCTAAGTTTTGACACAGTCCTTGATTATTGTGCACGTGATGTATTTTCTCTTCAAGCGCTTGAATAACAATGGTTGAACCGTTGAAGAAAGCATGTCTCTCATTCCTTAATGTTATCAATTTCTTTTAAGATAGTCATTTACGATGGCAACCATTCGAATTTTAGCAGTGATGAACTGAGATTAAGAGAAAGAAAAGAACCTCACAGCACAAGTGAGATATTGTGGAAATGATTGAGGTAAAGTAAAAAACGTACTGATTGCCTACTGTTTGAACTGAATGAGTTGTCATGTACTGTACAAGAAAACTAGATAAGTTTGGACTGAATTCTCAATGTTAGAAGAGGACAAATTCATCTGCCAGTTCTGTTTAACATTTCTGGTTTATTTTGGCAAGGCTCAACTAAAAGCATTTCGGGAGCTTCTCTAAATATTTATACTTATTGCACGTTGAATAGTGATATTTACTTTTTTTTTTTTTAACCTACATATTTTTTTAAATACATATTTCAACAGATTCTCTATCATTTCTCTATCTCATTTAAATATTATTTTTTCATTCATTTTTTGTTCTTTTTTTTAATCTTCACTTATTCTTCCTTTGTTCACTCCCAACAATTATATTTTTCAATGAGAAGTGTCACGTCCACAACATTTTTCTTTTTCGCAATATTTTCACAACAAAATCTTATGTGGAAAGTTGTTACTAGTTCTAATTTGTGATTTGAGCTTGAGAAGAAACACAATAATGGCGGAAAAATTGTACAGAGAAGAAGAAAGAGAGGGAAAGTGAGAGAGAATCTCTGAAAACAAAATATCATCTTCTCTGAGAATTGTATTCAAGCTCTAAAGCCTTACATTAAGCTTAGCTCTATATATGTCTAGAGCATAATTACAGAGGATCAAGAACCTTCTAAGGGTTTCTACACTAACAGAAATCTAACAACCTACAACTACTATTTCGTAAAATCAGGAGTGACAGCTGGATTGACAATTATCAAGAACAACCAAGGCTTAGGATGATCAAGCTTGAGGCAGTGTCAATTTGAGAGAGAGAGAGAGAGAGAGAGAGAGAGAGAGGCAAAGCAATTCCTGAATTACTGCTATTGAAGAGGAAGTATGAAACGGTGCCATTCTACTAACTCAAAACGTCACCATTTTCTCTTCAAATATATTACACTTAAGTGACCCGGCACCGTTTTTCAGTCACTGATTCTAGCCATTACTCCTCTTCTTCCTCAAGTTTTAATTTTTTTTTTTCTGTGTTTGACATTCACCACTTGCCTTAACATCCCCCCTCAAAACCATAGGGTCAAGAGACACTATGATTTTGGACTGTAGAATCAGAAAACGAAAGGCGGACAAGCTCTTGGTAAAGACATCAGCCAGCTGATCATTAGTGGCTATGTACTTGACCTAAAGATCTCTTCAAAGCACCCTTTCTTGAACAAAATGGTAATCAAACTCTACATGTTTGGTTCAAGATGAAAAACAGGGTTTGAAGCAATGGTAAGTGCAAAAACATTATCACACCATAGCTTAGGAGGTGAAGGAAGAAAAATACCAAGATCTTTCACAATGTCATCTACATAGACCAAGAGGTAAACAATAAGCTTGTTGTGTCTAACGATAAACAAAGAGGAGGCTGCTAGAGAAGCTTGAAACCCCTTATGTAACAACTGAGTGGAAAATCTCTCAAACCAAGCCCTTGGAGCTTGTTTGAGTCCATAAAGAGACTTCCACAGTCTGTAAACATGATTGGGGTATTTGGGATCAACATAGTCAAGTGGTTGCATCATATATACCTCTTCTCTTAAGAATCCATGAAGAAAAGCATTGCTCACATCCAACTGCCTCAAAGGCCAATTGAATTGAATAGCAAGTGAGAGTATAATTTTGACAATAGGGGGCTTGATAACTGGATAGAAAGTTTCATCAAAATCAACCCTATATTGCTGATGAAAACCCTTTGCAACTAACCTTGCCTTGTACCTATTGATACTCCCATCACCATTGTGTTTAAGCTTGAACACCCATTTACACCCAACCACATTTTGAGTTGAAGAAGGAGGAACTAAAGACCAAGTCCCTTGTCTCTGAAGTGCTGCAAATTCCTTATCCATTGCTTTACACCATTGCGAAGTTGAGCAGTAATTTTAAATGAAGGTGGCTCAGTGAGAGTGTAGTTAGGCTTAGAAATAGAGGTGGGCTTCGCTGGCTTGGCAAAATTGACTGTAGATGGAGATTGAGCAGAAGTAGCCTTAGTAGCAAGAGCCTTAAGCTTAAAGATTCCATTCTTGGATCTTGTGGTCATGGGATGAGTGTTGGTAGTGGTAGGATGAGGTACTTGTAAAGGAGGTTGGGTAATATCTATAGGATTAAATGAAGGTGATTGGGTAAAAGGAGGAGATTGAGGTGAAACATTTGCTGGAGCAATGGGGTGTGTAATAATTGTAGACTTAGGTGTATTGGACTGGATAAAAGGTGAAGCCTAAGGTGAAGTATCTACTGGATTAGAAATAGTAGGCAGGACTGTGGTTTGGATAGGAACAAAAGCAGGCACTATAAGACTGACATATGAGGGTGTTGGGGTAGGACCAGAAGCAAGTGGAACATCAGGTGAGATGGAAGTGATAGGAGGAAAGGAAGACTTGGAAGGCAGATTATGCAGAAAAGCCAACCAGTGAGACACATTAAACATAGTAGAAGAATCATTGGGTAAAGGATTAGACTACAATGATAGAAATTCAGATTCATTGAATAAGACATGCCTAGAAATGTAAATTCGAGATGTGGTAGGTTCTAGATAGATGTACCATTTTGAGTGAGCAGGATAGCCAAGAAATATACAAGGTTTTGTGTGTGGTTGAAGTTTATGTGAATTGTATGGTTTGAGTAAAGGAAAACAGGTACAACCAAAGGTTCTGAGGTGAGTGAGGTCAGGTTTAGAGTAATGAAGTAACTCCCAAGGGGATTGCTTATGTAGGACAAGTGTAGGTAATCTATTTTTGATATGAGTGGCCACAGCTATGGCATAAGACCAATATGACAAGGGTATATGTGGGCATGTAAGTTGGTGAGTGATACCATGTGAAAAGCAAAATTGTTTGAAGGCATTAGAAGTGCACTCACCACCACCATCTAATCTAAGAACCTTGATTTTAGAGTCAAACTGAGTTTCAACATAGGCTTTAAAATACTTAAAGTCAAACTTATACTTGATTAGATATACCCAAAATTTTTTTGAGTAATCATCAATGAAAAGAACATAGTATCTGAAATCATTAGCAGAGGTGACGGGGGCAAGACCCCACACATCACTGTGAATGAGCTCAAAGGATTTAGTAGATTGAAAATCAGATTTATTGAAAGGTAATTTGTGTATTTTGCCACTTAAGCAATGCTTACAATGAGTAACAAGACTATTCTTGTTGAAAACATAAGAGGAATTCATGAAAGATAAGGCAGTGCCAAGGATATTGTCACTTGGATGACCTAACCTGTGGTGCCATAACAACCACTTATTTGTTTTATTTACATGAAAAGCTGAAGAACTAAGACTTTGAGATGAAGCAGAAGCTGAGGTATGCTTGAAAAAGTTCTGTGAGTAGATAGGGTAAACACCATTTTCACTCAAGCCCCTATAGAGGAGTCTCCCCGTAGGAATATCCTAGATTTTAAGTTCATTGGCATCAAAATGACAAGAATAGTTATTATGTAGGAAAAATTTGTGAACTGACAAAAGGTTCATAGCAATCCTAGGGACATGTAACACATTTTTTAGAAGAAATTTATGATATTTAGTGTGAAGAGTAAAGTTGCCTATGTTATTGATGGGAAGGGTTTGGCCATTACCAACTATGACTTGCTTTGGTCCTTTGTACTGGAATTGAATTGAGAGATTGTTGAGATTGGCTGTGAGATGATCAGAAGTGCCTGAATTAGCTAACCAAGGATCTGGATTGCTTGTGATTGCTGCATTGGAAGCTGAAGCCATAACATCCAACTTAGTGGGAGGATTCTTGCCTTGATAAGCAAAATCCATCCTATGGTATCAGTTAAGTGCTTGATGACCTACCTTACCATAGATTTGACAGGTAGGATGATTTATCTTGTAGTTCTTTTTTTTTTTTTATAAGAAAACTTTTTTTTTATATTCAGAAGTCAATAAAGGACGTACATCATGTGCACATGCATGCACATTTGTCTTGTAGGTCTAACCTCCTCCAAAATGAGAATTGGATCCAAATCCATGATTCGAAAAAATTCTGAGGAGAGAAATTCTGTTGAAGTGAATGATATTGTTGATTAGAACCATATCTACCTCCTCTTGTTCCTCTGTTTGAGTTGTTCTTGCCACTACCTATGTTGGATCCTTGAGACTGAGATTGATTGTTGTCATTTGGCTTGCTGTTGGAAGCATACATAGCCAAAGTATGAGGTAAAACTTTTGAGTTTTCTGCCATAGCTAATTCTTCACTTTGAAGCATGATAGAAAGCTGTTCATAGGAAATAGGATCACTTCTAGTCCTAATTGCTGAGCAAAAATGAGCAAATTCCCTTGGCAAACCTCTTAGAACAATGCACAGCAACTCTTCATTATCAACTATCACTCCAACTGTAGGTAACTTGTCTTGTACAATCTTGATCTTTTGTAAGAAACTTTTTATAGAATCATTGCCTTTCTTGAAACTTTGTAACTCAAGCTTTAGATTCAAGATATTTGCTCGAGAAGTTGAAATGAACCTTTGCTCCAATGTATTCCAGACCTCTCTTTAACTTGTGATTCCAACAACCAAAGAGAAGACTTGAGGAGTCAAGGTTGAATTGATCAAAGAAAGCAAAGCTTTAACTTTGATTTTCCAAGTTTGAAACTCTAGATTCACATCCATAGTTGCATTTCCTTGAGCATTAAGCAGATACTGACAAGGTTGTGTGGTTGAACTATCAATGTGTTCAACTAATGAGTAAGCTTCCAGTATAGTGATCAACTGGTGCTTCGATAGAATGTAGTTGGTATAATCCAACTTGATTGACATGAGATTGGACGTATTAGAAAGTAATAGTAATGAAGATTGTGTTGGAGTTGGTGATTGAGTAGGAGCTAGAGTTGTGTGAATCGATGTTGTGTAAACTGATTGTTCAGTGTTTGATGGTGTTGTGGAAGCCATGGATTGTGGCTTTGATACCATGAAAGATTTTGAGCTTGAGAAGAAACACAACAATGGTGGAAAAATTGTACAGAGAAGAAGAAAGAGGGGGAGAGTGAAAGAAGCTCTGAAAACAAAATATCTTTTCTGAGAATTGTATACAAGCACTTAAGCTTTACATTAAGGTTAGCTCTATATATATATAGCATAATTACAAAGGATCAAGAACCTTCTAAGGGTTTCTACACTAACAAAAATCTAACAACTTACAACTACTATTCCGTAAAATCAGGAGTAACAACTGGAGTGACAACTAGATTGGCAATAATCAAGAACAACCAAGGCTTAGGATGATTAAGCTTAAGGCAGTGTCAATCTGAGAGAGAGAGAGAGAGAGAGAGAGCAGTTCTTGAATCACCGCTATTGAAGAGGAAGCATGAAACGGTGCCATTTTACTAACTCAAAATGTCACCGTTTTCTCTTCAAATATATTATGCTTAAGTGGCATGGCACTGTTTTGCAGTCACTGATTCTAGCTGTTACTCTTGTTCCTCAATTTTTAATTTCTATTTCTTTGTTTGACATTCACCACTTGCCTTAACATCCCCCCTCCAAAACCATGGGGTCAAGAGACACCATGATTTTGGATTGTAGAAACAGAAAATGAGAGGTGGACAAGCTCTTGGTAAAGACATTAACCAGCTGATCACGCGCACGCGCACACACACACAAATCACTCTCCCTCTATCTCACATAAACAAATTCTCTCTCTCATACACACATAGATCACCAGTGGAGAACAAAGGCTAGAGAGAGTTGGCCTTTCAAATATCGGCATTCATGCATGCCGCTTGGTTTGCTCTATCGCCGCTTGTCCCCCTCTCTACTTTTAAGAACATACAGCTTGATCACCATATGGATTAGATCAGTGTTCTACATTTTTTTTTTTTTTGGTTTTTGGTTTGATTAGTTAATTTTTTTTTTTTTTTGGTTTTTGGTTTGATTAGTTTTATTTTATATGAAAGATTGTATTTTCTCTTTGTTTTGATTGTGTCTCCCTCTTGAGTTCAAAGACGATTGAGAGAGAGAGAAAAAAAAAATTTGAGAAGAGTTTGTAGACGTTGTGAATATAAAGTAAAAACCGAATATTTTAATTGATTGGTTGAATGTTTTATTCTCTTACTAATGAATAGTAGTTCATTAAAACAGGAGAACCACTGTTTATTAGCAAACAATTTTTTGCTAATGAACAGTGATTTAGAGAGACTGTTGGAGTAACTTTTTGTGGGTTTATTCTCTAAATATTGGGTTTATAGAATTTGTTGGAGATGCTCTAAAACATTCACATTTGGAAGTGTTAAATAGCATTTTTAGGCTTTTAGCACTCCAAATACCAAACAAATGTCCAACATCTGATGTGCTATAGCTAAAATTTTTTAGCTTGTTGTACTACTACTTTTAGCATCTCTAATGTGAATGCATAGGATATATTACAAAATGATGTGTTAAAATAGATAAAGTAACATTTTAAATAGCTAAAAACTAAATTTTTTAGCACCGACGATGTAAATGCTCTAACTAAACATTTCCTTAGTAATACAGGATGTAATAACTCTTATAATGGAATAGCAATTCATGTGTAACAACAATTTAGTCATTTGGTTACATCTTTATTACATGGATTAGTTATTACAAAGGAATAACTATTCGTTAAATTGAAGAATAGCTATTTTTCTTTAAAATAAATGTAATAGCTATTTCTTAGCATATATAATAGGTCTTAAAATTAATATATTTCCAAAAATATAAATTTTCCTTATACATCATCTTTTACAAGTTTTTCATATGTAACAACCAAACTTATGGACAGTAATAGTTATTCCATTATAATATCTTCTATTCCCAGTAATAAATATTACTATTCCTAATATAATCTCCATTTAGTGTATCAAAAGTGCCCTTAGGATTTTACTAACGTATGCCTTTGGGACATACATTACTTTTTAAAACAAAATGAAAAAGTTATTGATTTTTTATTTATTTATAGCTTTTTCAATTTTTCATGAAAAATATTTCCTAAAATGTTTACATTAACCAGACCTATATACTTATGCCAATAACCTATTTTCACGGTTATTTTCAGTCCACAATACATATACAATTTATATTCAAAATCACAATATTTATGGAGAATGTGAGAAGTGATGAGATGCAAGGAAATAAGTTGCACATATGCTAAATTCCATAATAATTGACCACTTGCATTAGATGTGTCAAATGCTAAAATTTTACCATTTGGCTCACCAAACAACAAAAATCATACCTCATGATATGTGCAAAATGTCCAAATAAAAAAAAATGGCACATGCTTCAATGATATTTTACTTTTAAAAGGGCAATACTAATGTGCTAAAAAATTTTGTATTATTTTAGAGCATTTAGCATCAATTGTGCTAAGAAAATGCTATTTTGACACATTGTTAATGATCATTTTGGGGAAGCCTAGTAGAAGGAAGAAGCCCAGCAACATGGAAGAAATGAGTTAGTAATTGGATAGAAAAGCCATTAAGCCAAAGCGACAGGAATAATGGATCATAAGGCCATAAAATAAACAAATGGATCTTGAGGAAGCAAACGAGCCTAGAGGAGCTCGGAAAGAGAGAAGTAGCAAACCCATGGGCAGTATGTGATGTAGAAAAGTGAGAATGGACCACAGCAAGCCTGAAGTAATGCACGTAAAGAAAGTAAGGCATTGATGGAAAGTCCATGAGCCCTAAGGATGAAAGATAAAGTAATTGGGCCAAGGAAACCCAAAGGAGTTAGTAAAAACCCATGGGAATACAGAATTAGAAAGGGCCGAGGATGCCCAAGGAAAGTAAATGGGCCTAGGATGCCCAAAAGGAAATGAATGGGACATAGAGCCCACAAGCAATGCAATCAAAAAGCCCAATGGCCATACTGAGTCATTGAGAGAAGAATAAGCAACAAGCCTAAAAAGGCCCAGCAGGCTTGGGTCAAATAATATCACAGCTGGAATAGCAGAGCTGTATGGCAGGAAATGTAAGGACTACAGAAAAGAGCAAAAGAATGGGCTGAAGGAGGAAAGACCCACAATCAAGTAAAGCCTAGCCCCCGGAGGGAGCAGCCCTAAAGAATGAGAAGTCAGAAAATGGCTCACACCATAAGAAGCCAAGGACAGGTGGCAGAATGTGCAGACGAGCCTTCAGACCACGACGAACGCATAAGCAACAAGCAGACTTTGGACATACACAGAAGTAAAGCACGCGCAAGGCCCAGACATCACCAACCAATACAGGAAGTGATAAGGTCATGGGTCAAAGGTAAGAGGGTATGGTCTGGTGGTGGGGAGAGGGGGAAAACCTATTCTGGGATTCTTGCTCAGGCTCTTTTAAGAGAAATGTCCTACTGGGATGACATACCACCCAAAAGAGGTAAAGATATGTTGGAACCACTAGGTGCATGCCATAAGGGATAGGAAGAAAGAAAGCACTCACACCGTAGCAGGTAAAAGTGCCACGGCAAACAAACAAACAAAATAGTCTTCTTTGTATGGTGGCACAACCAGCATAGATAAGTGGTGGTGGCTGGGCGACTGATTAAACTTGTGGTGGTTGGCAAGGACACCCATACCAAACAAAGGTAGTTAAAGGCTAAAATAGTAAAATCCGATCACAGCAAGCATTATATAAAGGGCCCTTGCCGTGCACAGAGGGGGATCACGAATACAGTAATAGTAACCTGTAGGAGGGAATTGCAATGAAGAAGCAAACACTGAGAAAAGAAGAGAGAAAAAAGAAAAAGAATTAGAAATAACGAAAGAAAATAGAGAGCATAGAATGACAGACATTCACCAATAAGTTGATCCTCTCTTTCTCTCTAAAGCCCATGCTCTCTGTCAAAGGCAAAAGATTCTTCTAGGAACAAGTCATTTAGGTCCGATCTCTCAAAGCAATTAATTTCTTCCTGGGGAGATTATTTGCATTGAGGAAATGGTACCCTTCTTGACTCTGGCCCTAAACATAACTTGGCATGGCAAACTGAGATTTCTCTCTTTAATTCAATAAACTTATTGCTATCTCTTCCTCATTTATTTTTGCTATTTCATGAAATTGGCACTTTCTTGTCACTACCCTTTATTTATTTCTGTCTGAGTAGCAAACGTATCTTTTTTGTTATCTTTATTATATCTACCTACCATAACTCTACCAACGCAACTTTGTCTATCATGGGCATGTAACCAAAGTTTTGGCAAACAAGGCATAGTTTGTGTACAAGCCGGACCAAGGTGAGTTACAATTTGACCGGTCCCAACTTCCTGATCTAGAACACTTAGACCCAGTACGGCAAGAGGCAACCTAGCCCAACATTACAAAAAGGCCCACCACACATATCAAAAAATTTAGTTTATCTATTTTAACACACCACTTTACAATACACCTATAATGATCTTCTATTATTTTGCAACTTTATTTGGATATTCTTTCTTTATTCTTATTAATTCTTTCTTTATTAATAGAAGAGAGAGAAAGTAATAAAATAATTCCTAAATTTTTAGCAAAGTAGTCTTGCCCATCTAAAAGTTAAACATCACTATTTTTTGACATTTACACATCTCACGAGGTATGGTTTTTACTATTTGATTGTCAAACGCTAAAAATTTAGTATTTAACACATTTGATGCCAATATTTTAATACTTTCTCTCTCTTCTAATAATGAAGAAAGAATAAAAATGAATTAAAAAAATAAAAATATTAAAGAAATAATATTTAAATAAAGTATTAAAATAATAGAAGATGTAATATAGGGTGTACTGTAAAGTGGTGTGTTAAATAGATAAAATAACTTTTGATATGTTTATTATTACTTATATTCTTTTTAATTATTTATTTATTAATAGAAGAGAGAAAAAGTAATAAAATAATACCCAAATTTTTGGTACATTAGTTGTGCACTTCTAAAAGTAGAACATCACTATAGTACATGCCAATTTTTTTTGTCATTTGACACATTTAATGTAGGAAATTTTTTAGTGTTTGGCGTGCTGAATACTTGACTCATCTAATGTTATTGCTCTAACAAGTTATCCATGGATCTTACTAGCAATTGGCTAAAAAAAGATCCTTGGCAATTGATCCCACATGCTATCATGTTATTTTGTACGTTGCCATGTCATCACTAGGTGCCACATCATCACTATTTGCTATGTCATCCCCATAAGATTACTTCTTTTTTTAATTTTTTTATTTATTTTTATTTAAGAAACAAATTGACTGTTGAACACACACACATAAGATTACATAAATATGTGTATAAAGTATGTACAATTAATATATCAATGGAAGTCAAGTATTACCCATACAGAAATACCAATATACATTCATTACATGCCTAATAATTTCCTAATTCTATTGCAAGCCTCTTCTTCTTCCTTTTTTAAAAAAAAAAAAAAAAAAAAAAAAAAAAAAAAGGGTGGAGAAAAAAAAATGGCTAGTATATAGTATGAGGAAAAGAAATAATAACTTTGTGCTTGAAAGGGAAAAAAGGAAAATTAGATTTCTAGGTTGAAAACTATTTAAAGTAATGCCACCTACATAACATTTTCACAATAAATACTAATCGGCAAATTGTTATTTGTTATCATTTGGGCCTGCCACTAACATAACTTTTTTATCTACTAATAATAATTTGCTATCTAAGTTTTGTTGTAAAGTTTTTGTGAAAATGTTGTGCACAGAGCATTACTCAACTACTTAACCATACGAATAAAGCTATATACACAATATTTTCACAATAATTTCATAATAAAGCTTGAGTGGGGAGTTATTAGAGGTAGGTAAAAAAGTGATGTCAGTGGTAGGCCGAGATGAAAATCAATAATAACTTCCTACCTAAGATTTATTGTGAAATTGTCTTGCCCGTGGCACAACTCTAAATATATAGAAACTCTAAATAAACATTGAGCTGATCATTCAATCACAAGGAGAGATCAAATGTACACCATGATATGCATATGGAATCTTCAGGAGAAATATTGTTTGGTAACTTCGTAGAAGCTATCTGAACTATCTATCCAAAAGTCACCTTCATTGAATATAGTGTTCGGAAGCTTGTTACCAACCTCTTCATGAGCAGCTGTAGCGATCATCGAACATGGAGTAGTGTTTTGGTCAGGAACATGGCATGCTTCTTCTCTGACTGTTGTATGAGTAGCATCTGGACTAATAGGATCGGCGTTTTTGCCTGTGAGTTGCTGAACAATTTTGCGAAACTCTGAAGGATTTCCAGCTTTGACCATTATTGGACTAGAAATATACTTAATCTTCATTGGTTTTCTCTCAACTTTGGTGGAATCTGGTGATCTCTTAGACTTGTTTTGATAATGGTGATCTATATTAAGTTTCCCCTTTTCCATTGAGAGAGAGATTAGGCTTTTCTATGTATTTGTGCTTTCTTTTGTAGGCTTTGTTGAAGAGGAAGGAATTAGAGTACTGAGGTTCCAAGAAACAAGCATCATGATGATGACATATACAAAGGTGGAAAAAGGAGGAAGACTTGAGCAAGTTGCGCAGCCTTTATGGTCGTCCGATAATTAAACAGAGAGTCTATATGTTTGGTCTGACTAACTTTCCAAAATGTCTGCCTTTACTTTGTACAACTCTTTTTTTTTTTTTTTTGATAAGTACTTTATTGTACAACTTTTTTTTTTTTTTTTTGATAAGTACTTTGTACAACTTTTATTGCTCAAATTCTGATGATGTGTACAAAACACTAGGTCATGAATTTCTATGACAAACATAAGACATCAATTGTTGTCAATCTCCGATAATGAAACATGTAAAAAAGCAACATTGTGCAATCTTCGTACTATATAATTGCAACGCAGAATTAATGTTACGTGGAATTAATAATAATTTACACTAGTTAACGTTGTTTATTTAAATGTGGGGTAAAGAGTAACGATAATAGACTTTCAATTGATTGTTATTAGTTTTTGTTTTTGTTTTTTGTTTTTTTGGTTTATTTATTTATTTAATTTTTTTTTTTTTAAGATAGAAATTCTACTCTAGCCTAATCGAAGTGTAAATATATATGAAGCTCCCTCTTAGAGAATTGAACTTCGGCTCTTACCCCCTTCACTCTATAAATATTTATACTTGTGGAGTAATCACAGCACTAAAGGTGCGCAGTGGTGATTGTTATTAGTATCTAATAACACACAAAAATTCACATGATGTTGTAACATATGTGATGGAACCTTTTATGACACATGATGTAACCTTAGACCATCCCACTTGAAGCTTCCATTTTCATTTTATATAAATTAGACTAAGAGTGAGTTTGGTTCAACTTTTTGAAACTAGACTTTTTGAAAAAGTAGAGTTTTCAAAAAGTGCAGTATGAAATTTTTTTTTTTCCAAAAAGCTGAGTGTTTGGTAAAAGATGGTAAAAAGTTCTTTTTGAAAAAGCTGAGTGTTTGGCTATCACTTATAAAAGTGGTAGTTTAAGGGGTAAATTATTAAAAATGACAATGTCTATATAAAGAAAATTCTTTGTTTTAATTACCTCTTTAATGCAAGTTATGGGCACAATATTTTCACAAAAATGACAATAGTACTATTTTTTTTCTAAAGAAAAATAGTACCAACTTAAAAAGTTTAGAGATATAATAAAATGTCATAATATTTTCACAATACTAATTTAAAATTAATCTTTGTAAAATAAAATTTTATTAACACTTATCTTTTAAATGAGTTGTTCTAGTACCCACAATTTTTTCTCCACCACATACTCTATAACATCACAGTTATGAAAAAGAAGTTGTAAAATAATCTGTATTCTTACTCTCTTTATTTTCTTCCACGTTGCTCTACCCAAACCCAAAAACTCTTTTTTTTTTTTTTTTGGTTCACTTTTTTCTCATCCACACATTTACTTCGTCCTCATCTTCTTATCTTCCTTTTCTTTTACTTTCCTCCACACAAAAGAAGATGAGATGCCGCAGCACAGCAGCATAGTCTCATAGAGGAGTAGGAAAAAAAAACTATGGGCAATTTAGGAAAAAAAGAAATCCACCAAAGGTAATATTTCTATTTTGAGAAAACATGTTTGTGCATTTTGCAACTGCAGCTCTGAGTTCCTTTTGGCAAATGCACGTTTTCTTCACAAACCCAAAACGCAACTTTTAACAAAAAGTTGCTTTTTGAACCTTACCAAATGGGCTTTTTGGGGTGGGGGTTTCAAAACATGCATTTCAGCTTCTAAAAGCTGAAACAAACGGGCACTAATTGGCCATTTCCCTAACACTATTTCCAGTATATGAAGAAATGGTAAAATTAAAATTTTCAGTATTACGCTCCAAAACTTCTTGTACTTACGTGATACATGAGATTTGTGGGATTCCAACCTCAATACTAGTATCACAAGAGGCACTAGAAGTCTAAAATCACTAGGGTATCCCTCAAACCACTAATGGATTACTCAAACCACTAATTGATTACTTTTTTTTAGAAGATTTTAATTATTTGTTACTTCTTTTAATTTTTAGAAAGAGTGTCAACTTATAGCGTACACTCCTGATGATAGCTCTTTATCACTAAGACACTATTCGGTTTTTGGTGTAGATGAAAATTGAATCTCATATCTTTTATTCAACCTTAAAAAACTTTACCAATTGAGTTAACTGGAATCTACTAATTATTTGTTACTTAAGTGGGCACAAAACTTCTCCTTGTGCCAGGTTTAGTAAGGCGAACTTGTAACCTATGTGGAGACATTAAAATAATGAAATGCCAGGTTCAGTAAGGCAGATTTGTAACCTATGTAAGAAAATTAAAGTGGTGAAATTTTTTTTTTTTTTTTTGAGATAAAAGATAGAACTTTATTGATGTAAAGCTATAATCAAATATAATAATGGCCGCATGCCAACAGAGACCCCCAAAAAAAAAAAAAAAAAAACAAAACAAACAGATGACCGCAGTAGCTACAAGAAAGCCAGGGACAGCAGTACAGAAAGAAGCCCAGAGCAGCACACTGAAAAAACTAATGGCCTGTTTGGATGTTTAAAAAAGGAGGGGGAGTAGAGTAGAGGGAGGGAGAGTAATCTAATTACCTTATTTGGAAGTTTTTTAAGGAAGGAGGGAGAGGGGTTTGGAGGGGTTTCAACTCCCTCTAGCCCCTTTTTAATTCCCCCAATTGGAGAGATTTGGAGAGAGAGTAGAGTATAAACTATTAACTAAGTAAATTACCTAATTTACCCTTATTATATTAACAAAATTACACAAGGGGAAGGGCTAATTACTCCCTTCCCCTTACTAATTTTAAAAACACAAACAAGGTGGAGGGGAATCATTTTTCTCTACTCTCCTCCCCACTACTCCCCTCCCTCTACTTCCTCTACTCTCCTCCATCTCTAAACTTCAAACAAGCATAAAGCTGTGTTTTGCATTCAGCTGCTGGTACTCCTCCAGGAAACCAAGAGCCTCATCAAGAATGCGTTTCGGATGCTGCCGAACTTTATCAAAATAGAATTTGATCCTTGCAGTCCAAATTGCCCAGCACATTTAAATTTCAAAATTTAGTGCTATTTTCCAGATCAATGTCGACATTGTTTAATTATATTATTACTCTTAATATAATGATCTAACTAGTAATTTCATGTTAATAAAAAAAAATTTCAAAAAAAAAAACTAGTAATTTCATGATAGTGTAGTCTATAATTTCAAATTACACTACTTCTAAGTGCTTTTTTTTTTTTTTTTTTTTTAATAATTGTAATTAATCATGCTATATGAATGCAGTCTCAATCACCTGAGCGACATCAAATTTTTCTTCATTGATGACTCTCTCCAAAAATATCTTGAAGTAAACACAAACTACGCATTAAGAGATTCATACTCTCGATTCTCATAGAATGAAATTTCTTTGCCAATCGTACAATTTGCTTCTCTGGGTTGACAGGTTAACGTTTTGACATTTGAAACTTTCAAATTCAACAATTCATGCAAGTTATCAACAACACAAGGTAAGTTAGGTAACTCTAAACCTAATTAAGGACCTGGAAATAATTACTTGTCAAAGGCTGGATTAACCTTCTAAGAATATGACCTCAACACGTTCTAAAAATATAATTCATACTTATTTTAAGGTAACCTAATTTTATACTAACTAATAAAGATTTTGACTAATTAAACTTGTCAGTACTTGAACTAATATAATATCTAATTAAAATTCATCATTCAAAAACTGGATAATGAAGACCCTAAAATCAATGTGAGCGTTTGGGCTGGGCGTCTGCGTCTGGCGTTGGCGTATTTTTTTTTTTTTTTTTTTTTTTTTTTTTTTTTCAGCCGCTTATGTTGACTTTTAGAGACAAAATGTGCAGTTTATGAACCTTGCATGCACTGTTTATGTACTGTGCATGCACTGTTTATATACTAAAAAATATTAAAAGTGGTTCTACCAGTACTTAAAAATTATTTTACTACAGTATTTTAGTTTTAAGTTTTCAATTTCAGTAACAATAAGTTCAATCCAAACGGATCCATTATATCACTAAATTACAAGGAAAAACTTCTGATTATTAAAATATTTTTAAAAAAAGGCCAAATCAGTGGACGTCATAAAGTTATAATCACAAGGTTTTGAGAGGCAAATCAGTGGACGTCATAAAGTTATAATCACAAGGTTTTTTTTGTCAAAGAATCTAAAAAATAAAAAATGCAACCAATTAAAAAATTTGAACGATTCCTAGCTATTTCCATAGTCATCGCTCAAAGGAGTAGTGGTCCAATCCAAAGAATGTGTTTTTTGGGAAAGAGAAACGCTATACTATTTTGATGAGGACCACAGAGAAATAAAATAGGATAAATTATAGTGACACTTCCGAGGTTTAGTGCAATTATATTTGTTATACATGATTTTAAGGATACTATAGATGATCAAAGTAATTAACGCTCCACCTAATTTCCTAAAATTGTTTTTTTTTTTTTAAATATAGAGATGTATCAATTATTTTGATAATTTAGAACAAAATGCTATTTCTTGAAAATTAAGTATAATTAATTTGTGTTTGTGGGCTTCAAAAAAAAAAAAAAAAACAGAAAAGTGTTTGTCGGATCAACTATAAGAGAACTTTTGAAAATTAGGATCCATTGCCATTCTGAAAACCTACAGGGAAGATTAAATTATATTCTTCATGAACCCTCTGGAAGCTCATATATAAAAGAGACTGACTTTCATTGAATGAAATATATGTGCGTGTCAATCATAGAATCAGCTTTTCTGGGTTGACAAGGTTAATTAATTTAAGTTTTGAAATTTGAAACTTCGCGCGCAATCCAAGTTATAATTAGCGCAAGTAGAGGAGAAATGTCTGTTTGAACAGTTAATTAATCATTTTTTATTTTTTTATTTTTTATTTTTAAGGTAGAAATTCTATTTTAACTTAATTTAAGTATATATATTTGTGAAATTTCTTCCTAAAAATTTTTACCCAGCATTTATCCCTCACATCCTACAAGCACTTATACTTGTGCAATGACAACTGCAGTTTTTTTTTTCTTTTTTTGAAAATATATTAAAATGTACTTATACTCTGAAAAAAAATCTGAAAAACTAAAAAAAAAAACTATACATAAAAACTAAAAATTTAACTTATAAGCTAATATCAAACTCACCCCAAATATGCGAAGACAAATGCAGCCCATGATTCCCTTGAATTTTTTTAAAAAAAAGGTAATTACAAATAGGAAATTGGCCCCCTAAAAATAATATTGATCCAAAGAATCCAAAATAAAATAAAATAAAATGGCCCATATGCTCGATAACATGTCAATTTGTGTGACATATATAATAAAATCCTTAGTAATTGCCACATCACTACTCACTAGTTACGTCTACAAGGCATAGCTTTGCCCATTAGTTTTCATTGATTTTTTTTTTTTTTTTTTTTTGTCCATTAGTCTTCATTGATTTTTTTTTTATTTAAAAAGAAAAATAGACTCACATCTTTCAAGTATAGTCGACAACAAATAAAATAAAAATAAAAGTATATTTATCATTATTGAGCGGTGGGGTTCTTGTGGGTCCACACATATCAGCATCCACCAATTCGAGGGGTGCTGATATTCGCCGTGAATTTGGTGGAAATGGAAGCCTGTGCATTTTATCAAAAATTACAACCTTCATAAATTTGACTTAACTGGGTAATAGGGACAAACCTAGCACCATATATTTTTATCCTTTTATATTTTGAGGCATTTGCAAATTACAACTTAGATGTCCATATCTTAAGTACCATAAAGGCATAAACAATATCATGAATTCTGTTTTGGTTTGTCTGATGTAACAAAATATTTTGACATTGATCAATTCCAATATACCTTTTCGAGATTACAACTAATATATATATATATATAAACACAAATACATATTTAACACTCATATTTACTCATCATTAATGGAATATTAAGAATCAAATCAAAACAATATAGTTTTAGGGTTTTTTTTTTAATTATTTATTTTTAAAGGGAGCAAACTAAAATTTGAATGGAATGAATCAGAATGACCAATGTTATTTTCCTCATCTCGGTTGGAACAAAATGAATTCCACAACAATGGCGATGAATATGATTCATCTATTTTTTCACATTTATGCTTCGTTTGTTTCGTTGTAAAACATTTTCAAATGTAAAATATTTTACATATAACAAATTTTACATGTAAAACATTTTTAGCAAAAATATACTCAGCTGTTTAGTGTGACATGTAAAATTTTTCAAGCACAAACTACTAGTTGCCTAATTGACCGTTGGACTAGCAACTTTAGCCACCAAACTGCCAAGACTAGCTGCCCAACCTTCTAGATTGGCAACCCAGCCACCAAATGAGGGGTGGAGGGAGGAGAGAGTCATTGTATGTTTCTGTAAAATATTTTACAAAATTTTAATGGTAAAACATTTTACAAAGGATTTTACAGTTAATAGGAAATATTTTCAAATTTATCCGAATTTTACAATGAAACAAACATAATAAAATGTTGAAAATATTCTCTGTAAAACATATTACAACGAAATAAATAGTGTTATAAGAAAAATTCTCATATAATGGCATAGTGAGAGAACAAACAATTTTGGAACTCATTCCTACTTTTGTACTATAAGATTTTTCTTCTTATCTATAATTGTACTTTCATCATTAAAAATTCAAGAGTAACCTTTTCATAAAAATTGCCAAACAGTTTGTTAGAATCTAAAAGTTTAGAACAATTGGCAAATCCTGAACACACAAGAACATACAAGCTGCAAAAAGAAGATTTTAGAATTTGCCTGGTTCGATCAATCGAAGAACAGGCTTAACCGATTGAAAGTCATATTTGCAGAATTTTAATTAAGCTCAAACAGCAGTTCAAGCCCATTAAGGATTAGAATTTCAGATCTACTTCCCCCAGCACATAAAGGAAACCCTAAGCACGTTTTTATGAGGCTTTTCAGAGAGAGAAGAGTGTGCCTCTTTTGTATTTAGGATTTTGTACCTAAAAAGCTCCCTCATATTTTCTACCGATGCTATTACTTGAAGAATCTCAAGATTTGATGTTGTAGAAATTGTTGCCTTCTTTAGTCATCAAAGGTGCTAATGATCTAAACCTTCAAAGGTAGTATTGGAGTCACAAATAGGAGAGTTTGTGTTGCTAAACCTTTGAGTGAGATCTCAAAGTCACAAACATGAGTGTTTGTGTTTAGCAAAGGCCAAAGAAAGAAGTAGTTCGTGGACTCAGAGCTATCATGGGATCGTGGTAGTAAGTTTTCTACTCGAGCTAGCAATAGAATATTAGTGCTCTAAGTCGCTATTGTACAAACTTCAATTCTTTCATAGTGGTTTTGCTATTTTACCTTGAGGATAGTTAGGTTAAATCCTCCCCAGATTTTTTGCCGGTTTGGTTTTCCTGGGTTATCATATTTTTGTGTTCTTTATTTTTCGCACTTTACATTGATATGATTTATCTGTGTTAATCTAGATCTGCATAATTTAACTAAGTAATCACTTGGCTAATTAACTAGGTTAATCTTGTTGTATTTTAAGGGGTCTAAAAACAAACAAGTGGTATTAGAGCAGGTTACTCTCTTGTTGTAGATCCTTTGATCTAAGAGCTGATCCTTGACCCCTGTTGTCATGAATAATTTTAAACGTCTTACTGTTTTTTTATTGTGATGATTTGAATAAAAAGGACACTGTTGTTTCTGTTGATTTTATTGATCATTGTGAAACTCTTCGTAAGAAAGTATTGAGATCTATGAAAATTTCTAAGAAATTCAAGGAAGAGTTAAAATTATCTAATCTTGAAAAAGAGGAATTGGTTGTTAGATTAGATGAATCTAATAAAAAGAATGATTTTTTGAGAAATCAAATTTCCTCTCAAGATGAGAAGTTGAAAAGCTTGGAACAAGAGTTAGTTAAATCTAAAACTAAAATTGAAAATTTGACTAATACCAAGCCTGTTGTTGATAACAAAAGTGTTTCTAATATCTCTCTCTTGATTTAGAACATGCTTGACATTGTGGAGAAACTTGAATAGTATGTGTTGCATAAGTACTAAGCTAGTATGTACTAGTTTGTACATGTACTCATGGGTTAATTAAGAAATTGATATTTCTTGTGTGTGTACCATCTATAGCTTAGTTAAGCACTATCATGCATAGCTTTGCATTGTTCGTTTAACACAATGTGTGCTTTTTATTTTTGGTCATAAAATTTTTTTAAAACCAAAAAAGATTTTTGTGTTTTGTATTATATCTTGGATTTATAATCAAGGTTGGCTATATTATTTTTACATAACATGCTTGTGTACCTTGTTTAGCTTGGATGAGCTTATTTTATTGCACTTTACTAGTTGAAACTTTGTAGTGCATGTTGTGTGGAAAGATGTTTATAGTTTTTTATCACATGATCTTGATCTTGAAGTCACATGCCTTTGCTTGACGGACTTGAACTTATTGAGAAAGCATAAATAACCATCTCGTTACTGTTTACTAGCCAATCATGAACACCTTAGTGCATATCGTAAGATTTTATGCTTGAGAAAGTGTAGCACATGCACAAAAAGAACATAAGGTGTAGCCTCAGTTTAAATGCTAAAATTGGTGTGTACATTATTGAACTATAATTAAATCAATCAAATAAAATTGGTGTGTACATTATCTTGGCTATTATTAATAAGTTTTTGATCAAATAAAATTGGTGTATACATTATGAGGCAAATCAAGAAACTTACATGATTGCAAACTTTTATTCTAGGAGATGTGGGAGTTATATGATGTAACTCTTTAGGTAATAGTCTCTCTCAAATTTATGTGATGAATTTTGTAGAAATTGTGATTGATCACTATCTATTTATCACCTTACATGTATCTCAAGCTATTGCTAGTTGCACAGACTACACATGTTACTCTTTGCTAAACTTAGTACATGATATTATGTGTGAATTTGTTTTGGCCATCCAAGATTATATGATCCTTGATTTTAATGCAAAATATGCCTAATATTTGAGTTTTTGAGGACAAATTGATTGAAAAACTTTTAATCTCATACTCATGCATTTCATTCATGAAACACTATGTTTTGAGGAGTTTCTGCATTAAACTCTCTATTTTTCAAAAATTTTATATTTTCAGATTTTCGATCGATCGAATCTATCTCTCGACCAATCGAAATTACGATAAAAATTTTGGTTTGAATCTATTTGGCTCGATTGGTATTCTATTGATGCTCGACCGATCGAAACTAAAAAATTTTCAGTTTTTGAGTATTTGACCAAATTTTTTTCATGCATCATTTATGTTTAAGATTCACATGCATTGCATTGTCTTTTGTATCCATCTTGCAATTTTACAGTCATATCTCTCATTGTTTTCACACATAACATGCATACACTTTGCTAAATTGGGTACTCAACTTGATCTAAAAATTGATTGATTAATTTTTGAGTTCTATACAGTTTAGTATATGTTAGGACATATGTGTTTTCACTTATTAAAAACATATGTCACTTATTTATATAAATTGGCTAATCCTTTGACAAAACGCACTCTACTTGTAATTGGGTAGTTTTAGGTGTTTTTAATACTTCAAGAAACAAGGTTTCAAGGTAGAGTGTTGAAGTCATCAAGTCTGTCCAAGAAAAAGTAAGCTAAAGTGCAATTTCATTAAACCTCGACACCTACTCGATATTTACCTCGACACCTGCTATCTGTCGAGATTTATAATTTCAAATTTTTTGATCTGATTTTCTTGGGATCCGTGAATATGCTTTTAGGCCTTCTTTTCTCCAAACCCTAAACATATAAAAGGATTGTTTTAAGAGCCGTCAAGTGTGACACAAGTTGCAAAAGCATTGAGCAATCTCTGTTCAAGCAAATTGTGATCAAAAGACGAAGTTCTTGACCTAGTTCATCTTCTCTAAAGAAGTTGCTGTGTATTTGCACCATAGGGTTTTGTAACCAAGCATCTTCTTGATCTTCATCGTGTAGGATGAACTGAAGAACTTTGCAGCCAACCTCTCTTCCTTAAGTTGGTGTTTTGAAGTCGCGTACTGGGATCTGCGCATTGGTTAGTCACGTACTTGGAAGCCGTGCATCAAAGGTGGGAACTGTCGCTACAGATCAAATCCAATCGGGTATTGGGGTAAGGGTTCAACTGTAGGTTGGTAAGGTACTTCGGATTCCTTTACTTGTAACTGCTTGATTTGATAATAGTGAAGTTTCGAAAGTGGTGACCTGAAAATCACCCGGTAGGGTTTTTGCCGCGAGGTTTTTCCCCATTTGTAAACAAATCACCGTGTCATTTAATTTTCGCCGCATATTTAGTTTTTTGGTGATTTTTTTGTGCTTCCACGCAATTGCATGATAAATTGATTAATTAATAACTTGGCTAATTAATTAATTGGTTTAATCACAATGGGTCATTTAGTTTGTGGCCTATCAGTATATGCTATTTTTATGTGTAAACTGCATAAAATGTTTTTCTTAAGAGATATGATGGATAATCAATGTACAAATATTTTCTCTACTTATGCAACTGTTTATGGGTCACAAAGTGTCAAGTATGCATTTGTTGAAAGAGAGAATATTTTTCTTCATGTGTATCCTCCCTTCTAATTTTTCCCCAAAATTGTTTTTCCTAAAACATGTTTTGTTTTTCTTATTTTTATAGGGGAAAAAGCTTGTTTTTAACCTTTGCTCTTCATAGGGGGAGTTGTCTCTATTTTCTATAGAGTTGAATAGTTTTGTGTTCCCTTACTTCTCTATTGTCTCTTTGTTTAAGTTGTCTTTGTCAATACATAACAAAAAGGGGGAGAAATAGATGAAATATGGGAGTCCTGTTTGTTTTGTTTAGGGGGAGATAAAATTGTTTTTCAAAGAGGGAGAATATAAAAACTTTTTGATGTATCTAACTTAAGGGGAGAGTTAGAATTTACTTTTGTTTTTTATATTCTGTTTCATATTATTGTTTATATGTCTTTCCTTCCACACATGCGGCGATGTGTTTGTTGATTGTTTCAGGAAAAACTGGTACATTTTGATCAAGACCTTCTACCTCTTCTTGCAACTTATAGATTAGGAGTCTTAAATTGGGATTTGTGATGTAATTGGTCATTTTATTGTATTGGGTTGTTCTTGTATTTAAGCAATTGCCAAAGGGAGAGATTGTTAGGTTCTAAAAGTTTAGAACAATTGGCAAATCGTGAACATACAAAAACATACAAGCTGTAGAAAGAATATTTCAGAATTTGCCTGGTTCGATTGATCGAAGAATAGGCTCGACCGATCGAAAGTCGTATCTGTAGAATTTTAATTAAGCCCAAACAACAGTTCAAGCCCATTAAGGATTAGGGTTTCAAATTTACTTCTCCTAGTATATAAAGGAAACCCTAAGCACGTTTTTATGAGGCTTTTCAGAGAGAGAAGAGTGTGCCTCTTTTGTATTTAGGGTTTTGTACCTAAAAAACTCTCTCATATTTTCTACTCGTGTTATTACTTAAAGAATCTCAAGATCTAGTGTTGTAGAAGTTGCTACCTTCTCTAGTCATTAAAGGTGTTGATGATCTAAACCTTCAAACGTGGTCTTGGAGTCACAAATAGGAGAGTTTGTGTTGCTAAACCTTTGAGTGGGATCTCAAAGTCACAAACATGGGTGTTTGTGTTTTGCAAAGGCCAAAGAAAGAAATAGTTCGTAGACTCGAAGCTATCATGGGGTTGTGGTAGTAAGTTTTCTACACGAGGTAGCAATAGGATATTAGTAGTCTAAGTCGCTATTGTACAAACTTCAATTCTTTCATAGTGGTTTTGCTATTTTACCTTGAGAATAGCTAGGTTAAATCCTCCACAGGTTTTTTACCAGTTTGGTTTTCTTGGGTCATTATATCTTTGTGCTCTTTCTTTTCCGCATTTTATATTGACATGATTTATCTGTGTTAACCTAGATCTGCATAATTTGACTAAATAATCACTTGGCTAATTAACTAAGTTAATCTGGTTGTGTTTTAAGAGGTCTAAAAACAAACGCAGTTCATAAATTTGAAGTTGAGCCAGGAACATAATACACATAAAACCATAAGTTTAGAGTTACCTTTTTTTTACTCAACAACTACTTGTTTTCCTTTGTGGTCGTGAAGTTTGTCATCTCTAAGTTGTACTGTATATGAGAAGTCTTCGTCATGCTAGCTTTACGAAAAGTTCTCAACTTCCTATCATGTGATTAATACAAGCACTATCCAGTATCCACATCACCATATGTTTCCATGTTGAATAGACATACATTAGTAAGATAAATCAATGAGCATCTTCAACTTCCTTAGAGAGGTTGGCTTTATTTTCTTGTCTTACTCCTTTATACTAGCAATCCTTTTGGGAGGTAGGTTTACTCTGGATGTTTCAGGTTTGAATCTCGCAATAGGTAGCATCTATAAAAAAAAATCGTCATGATTAACTATGTTATTGAATACCGAAATTTACTAAATTAAGTACTATTTGGAAAATCGAAAATAGATGGAACGTTCTACTATTTGAATTAAATTAAACTATTTAATAAAAATAAATCTATGAATAAAAAATTAACAAAGCGTAAAATCTAAAAGTGTAAAAATATGATAAGAATGGATCTAGAGCAGTTGATTTCACCTAACAAATCCCACACAATTTATTCTTCCTAATTATTAAATTCTAATAATCTCCCGTTGATGATTAAAAATTCCTTAAGTATTCAATATCTTCTCTCGAATAATATTAAAAATATCTTCAACTAACAATTCCATATCTCTATGTGAATTTAATTAATTGGAGACTCATTACGTACTTTGAATTTTTTGAAAAATCACACTAGTCGCGGTAAAGCATCTCTACTTTCGCTCAACTAATGGTGTTTAATTCTAGAACTAAAATAACAAATCACCTCTCGGTCTCATTGTAATTCAATTGATCAAACCATAATTCGTAAAAAATAGTAAGCATTAAGAATAAGAATTAAACACTCAATCATGGAAATATTAAAAATAAAATAATTCAGAATATAAATTGTGTGTTCATTGCTAGACTACATCAACGCTCTAGAAAATAAAATTTAGTTCATAATAAAACTGAAAAGAAAACAAATAAAACTTATGTCTTTCATCTGATGGTTGATCAACATGAAGCTCTCGCCTTTGCCCTCAGATCCTCCTCTTCAGAAAGACTCCTAAAAGAAAAATCTTCAATGCGGCAGCCCCCTTTTCCTCTCAGGTTTTCTCTCCTTTTTTTTCTTTTTACCCTAAAGAGCCTTTAAATAGGTCAAGGAATCCTATTCCCGTTTGGAGAAAATCCCAGATTTTTAGGCTTCACTTAACCGACGATTTTGGCCCATTTAACGTCAGAATTCGGACTTTTGGTAAACTACAAAGTTGTAGCCCTTTAAGTTAACTTTCCAGCCCAACTTGAATCATCTCGATTGGATATCTGAGCCCAAAGTTATGCTGAAAATACTAACTGATGTGCAGGCTGGAATCCTAATCCGAATTGGACTTGGATTTTGTACAAAATTCCTTTGATTCCTTGCTCTTCTCATTCCTTCAAAGCACAAATGAATAGATAAATATAAATAAAAAAAATCAAATCAAATCAAAAGAAATAAAGGAAAACTAACAATTTTAATAAATAAGAGGATAATAAAAATCATGTAAAAATTACACTTATCAAATTCCCCCAAACTTAAACTTTGCTAGTCCTCGAGCAAAAAGAGAAAAGAGAAAATAAATAAATAAAATTTTTCTGGCCTCAAAGATCTGCATAAAGCTTATAATTCAAAGGAATCATTCCAAATTAATCAAGTCCAAAAGTTAATTCAAAACTCAACTCCATCGCATTATCATTCTCACTTCATCATTAGCTTCCCGGATAGTTTTATGCAAACAAGTAAATAAGTACAGATCTCTAAAAATTCCATAAACTTGCTTTTTAAATCACTCTCCACTAATATAAAACAAAATATTACCCAGGATCAAAAGGTCTTTATTAGGCTTGTGATGTATGGCTATGGTGAGGGCTATAAAGAAAAGATAAGGTTCAAGCAAATAGAGCATTCTCACTTCTAAAATATAACTTTTTCTCAGTCCTTTGAATATCTCAAAATACCTCTCTTCATCAATTTTTTTTTTTTTTTTTTTTTTTTTTCTTACTTCAAGTCGTCACTTATCTTTTGACGTGAATGCAGGCATTTGTGATGGATGCACCCAGTTACTCAACAAGTCACAAACTTGAAGTGCTTTTGCATACTCATATTTCAAGTTACGATTTGACGTAAGAGTAAACATTGGTAATGAATACCCCTAGTTACTAAGCAACTCAAAACATTGGAGTAAATGGAACTTTGTACAATTTTCTTTTTCTTCTTCCTCTTCCTTTTTTTTTTTTTTCTTTTTTTTTTTTTTTTTTTCCAAACACTCATATATCTTCTCTTTTCTTCAACCCAGTGTAAGAATAGGTCAATTGGGTAACTAGGGATAAAGATAATAAAGAGGTAAGCTTGAAAGGCTCAATTGATTCAAAGAATGCCTAAATCACTTCCCAAGTAACATTCTGTATAAGATTTCTCCATGAGAGTAATTCAACAAGTTCTAGAATAAGTAGAGATCGTCCAAATTTACAAAATTCACATAAAATTTCTCTAGGTATGCACAATGATTAATGATCATATCAAATTAAACAAGATCAAGTAAAGAATTAACGACTGGACTTAAGCAATGAGAATGATTCCTAAAAATTATAAGAAAATTCAACCATAATCTTATCATAGGCTTTTTTTTTTTTTGAAATATTAAAAATAAAATAAATTCCCTTCCCCCAAACTTAAATTTCACATTGTCCTCAATGGGAAAAAGGAAGAAAAAGTAATTAAAAGAATGAGAAAGGAGAAGAGATGCTCCCCTGATTTTTAATTGAATATTTTTCCTTGAGGTGCAACCATGTACCCATTGAAGATTTCTTTGGTCTCTTTATTCCTACAAAATGAAAGAAAAAGAAAAAAAAAAAAAAAAAAAAAAAAAAATAAGATAAAGAAAAAATAAAAACATAAACATAAAAATAAAAAACTTGGGTTGCCTCCCAAAAGCGCTTTATTTAACGTCTGTAGCTAGATGTTATCCTCCATTAAAATCCTATGTGTGCAAATTGAAGGACTAATTCCTTTGATGTCAGAGATGGTCCAACCCAAAGCCATTTTGTGTTCCCGCAAGATTCTCAGCAACTTTTCCTCCTCTACATCACTCAAAGAACTGTTAATAATAACTGGCAAAGTAGAGTCTTGGCCTAAGAAAGCGTACCTTAAATTTGATGGAAGCGGTTTGAGCTCAAGTTTAGGAGGTTCCTCTGGTGGAGATGTTGGCTGACATGATTTTAGGTCTTCCACTTTTGGTTGCATTGAAGGAGGAAAGAGTGGTGTAGCCTCCAAATATCTTTCACACTCTTTAACCTCTTCATTATTGAATTTAACAAGTGTAGAGCGAGTAAGACATACCTCAAGTGGTAACTTTTGAAAATCAATTGCACAAGTCTCATCGGCCATGATCATGTCTCGGTCACTTATTTGAAAACAAGAATGTGTCTCGGAAGGAAATTCCATAGACTTGAATACATTAAAAGTGACCTCATCCTCTCCGACCCTCAAAACAAGTTTTCCTTGCTGGACATCAATTAAGGTTCTCCCAGTCGCAAGGAAAGGTCGACCCAATATCAAAGGAATCTCCTCGTCCTCATCCATATCAAGGACAATGAAGTCAGCCGGGAAGATGAACTTGTCAACTTTTACTAATACGTTCTCAATGACTCCTCTTGGATATTTAATGGATCTATCCGCCAATTGTAAAGAGATAGTAGTCGGCTTTACTTCTCCAAGACCTAATTTCCTGAAAACAGAGAGAGGCATTAGATTAATACTTGCCCCTAAATCACATAAAGCTCTATCAAAATAAGATTGTCCTATAGTGCAAGGGATAGTGAAACTCCCTGGATCTTTCAGTTTAGGTGGCAGCTTCTTTTGTAAGATTGCACTACTCTCCTCTGTCAGCATTACTGTTTCATGCTCCTCCAGTTTCCGCTTCTTTGATATAATATCCTTCAAAAATTTAGCATATTTAGGCATTTGTTCCAAAGCTTCAATGAGAGGAATATTAATATGCAATTGCTTAAATATACTTAGAAATTTAGAAAACTGATCATCCACATTGTTTTTTCTTAATCTTTGCGGAAAAGGAATTGGTGGATCATAAATTGAAGGAGAATAAGTCTCAAAAGTAACTTCCCTGGATTTTTTGTATTTTGAAGCTCTTTCATTCTCCTTAGTTTTCTCAGCTTGCTCCATTTCTTTCATCTCTGACTCGACTTCCTTCATCTTTGACTCCTCATTATCCACAGGTTTATCTTGTTTGGCATTTGTTACTTTTGGCTCCTCATATGTTCGCCCACTTCTCAATGATATTGCCTTTACATGTTCTTTCGGATTGGTGACAGTGTTGCTTGGCAAAGTTCCTGCAGTCCTCTCTGTGAGCATGCTTGAGAGCTGACCGATTTGCACCTCAAGATTGTGGATTGAAGCTGAGTGGTTTTGGATCGCCACATCTGTCTACTGCATGTACTGCATGAACATGTCCTCAAGTGTCGGCTTCTTCTCTTGCTGTGGAAATTGCTGAGGTGGTTTAGCTTGCCCTTGGTTATTGCTCCATGAGAAGTTGGGGTGATTCCTCCATCCAGGATTGTACGTGTTCGAGTATGGATTATTTTGACGTTGAAAATTTGACACGTAATTTGTCTGTCCATAACTCGATTGGGCAAAAGGATTTTCCACTTGGCAGTCGACACTTGAATGATTTCCTGCACAATGATCACAAACAACATTAGTTTGAATAGCATTAACATTCATTTTACCTAGTTGTTGAGACAAAGTTGCCATTTGTGCCGCCAATGAGGTAATAGAATCAAGTTCTAAAACTCCAGCTGCCTTTCTTGGCATTGCTCTTTCTGTAGGCCATTGATAATTGTTGGATGCCAATTCTTCCAGAAGTTCATAGGCTGCCTCATGAGTTTTACTCATTAAAGCTCCACCAGCTGCTGCATCAACCATAGACCTGTTTGTAGCTCCTAGACCATTGTAGAATGTTTGCACTTGAAGCCATGCTGGAAGGTCATGATGAGGACACCTTCGCAATAATTCTTTGTACCTCTCCCATGCTTCATATAATGATTCACCCTCAAATTGGATGAACGTGGTGATATCATTCCTTAGCTTTGCTGTCTTCGCGGGAGGGAAATATTTTGCTAAAAATTTTTGTGCCAACTCCTCCCATGTAGTAATGATGCCAGGTGGCAAAGAATTCAACCAAACTTTTGCTTTATCCCTAAGTGAGAAGGGAAAAAGCCTTAGTCGAATCGCATCATCTGTCACTCCGTTATGTTTAAAAGTATCACAAATTTCCAAGAAATTTGCAATATGGACATTAGGATCCTCTTGTGACAGCCCCCCGAACTGGACAGTCTGCTGTATCATCTGAATGATGGCCGGCTTGATCTCAAAATTATTGGCTTGTATGGCTGGCCTCCTTATGCTCGATGTAGCTCCATTTACCGAGGGCATAGCATAATCCCTTAACGCCTTTTGCTCTTGATCGGCCATCTTAGATAGAGATGTGTTGGCCTCTTTCTTCTTTTCCTTCTTGAGCTGACGTAAGGTTCTTTCAATTTCAGGATCAAAGATTGTATGGTCTAATGGTTTAGATCGGGGCATGCACTTCTACTTCCTGAAAAGAAAGAAAACAAACTCAGATGCACTTAATTTTTTTTTTTTATTAAATAAAATAAAATCCAAAGTAGTAAATATCTAGCTAGTATCAATATCAATAACAAATAGTTAATCCCCGGCAACGGCGCCAAAAACTTGTTCGCGTAAAATAATCTGCAAGCGCACAGAATCGTAACAAGTAGTAAAGTGTTTTTAGAAAACGAATGTCGAACCCACAGGGATTAACTATGTTATTGAATACCGAAATTTACTAAATTAAGTACTATTTGGAAAATCGAAAATAGATGGAACGTTCTACTATTTGAATTAAATTAAACTATTTAATAAAAATAAATCTATGAATAAAAAATTAACAAAGCGTAAAATCTAAAAGTGTAAAAATATGATAAGAATGGATCTAGAGCAGTTGATTTCACCTAACAAATCCCACACAATTTATTCTTCCTAATTATTAAATTCTAATAATCTCCCGTTGATGATTAAAAATTCCTTAAGTATTCAATATCTTCTCTCGAATAATATTAAAAATATCTTCAACTAACAATTCCATATCTCTATGTGAATTTAATTAATTGGAGACTCATTACGTACTTTGAATTTTTTGAAAAATCACACTAGTCGCGGTAAAGCATCTCTACTTTCGCTCAACTAATGGTGTTTAATTCTAGAACTAAAATAACAAATCACCTCTCGGTCTCATTGTAATTCAATTGATCAAACCATAATTCGTAAAAAATAGTAAGCATTAAGAATAAGAATTAAACACTCAATCATGGAAATATTAAAAATAAAATAATTCAGAATATAAATTGTGTGTTCATTGCTAGACTACATCAACGCTCTAGAAAATAAAATTTAGTTCATAATAAAACTGAAAAGAAAACAAATAAAACTTATGTCTTTCATCTGATGGTTGATCAACATGAAGCTCTCGCCTTTGCCCTCAGATCCTCCTCTTCAGAAAGACTCCTAAAAGAAAAATCTTCAATGCGGCAGCCCCCTTTTCCTCTCAGGTTTTCTCTCCTTTTTTTTCTTTTTACCCTAAAGAGCCTTTAAATAGGTCAAGGAATCCTATTCCCGTTTGGAGAAAATCCCAGATTTTTAGGCTTCACTTAACCGACAATTTTGGCCCATTTAACGTCAGAATTCGGACTTTTGGTAAACTACAAAGTTGTAGCCCTTTAAGTTAACTTTCCAGCCCAACTTGAATCATCTCGATTGGATATCTGAGCCCAAAGTTATGCTGAAAATACTAACTGATGTGCAGGCTGGAATCCTAATCCGAATTGGACTTGGATTTTGTACAAAATTCCTTTGATTCCTTGCTCTTCTCATTCCTTCAAAGCACAAATGAATAGATAAATATAAATTAAAAAAATCAAATCAAATCAAAAGAAATAAAGGAAAACTAACAATTTTAATAAATAAGAGGATAATAAAAATCATGTAAAAATTACACTTATCATTTATGAAGAGAAAAACATGTGTACTAGGTGGAAATACCTCTCCATAGTGTACCGCCGCCAAATGATCCACTAGAAGAAACAGTTTGTAATATATCTTACATACAAAGCCTTCCAAATTCATGCTCACAACTGCCTCTACGAGTCCTTTCTCTCCTTTAGTCACCAAATTTGCAATTGTGCTCCAATTACAATTTCCAAGTCTCCTTAAATGTTCTGCGATTGCTCTAATGGTAACCAAATTCCAATCAACACAATAACTTTGAAGGATGGTTTGTCATTTGTGTGTGATGGACTTGATCTCTTCTCTTGGATTTCGCAATCGAGAGAGGGAGAAGGAAGAGAGATTGATGAGGGTTTTGCACTAGGGTTTATGGGCTCTCTCTAGATCTTTATATGGGAATTTTGGTATACAAATTTATGGGAAATGGGGCTTATATAAGTAGGCAAAAAGGGCGTAATTATTGGGAAAAAAAAATGTAACAAAATTGTCTCAAGTTTTGTGAAACAGCGATACTGACGTGCAAATTGTTCGTCTGACTTGGGTATAGGGGCAAAAGACTAATCGAACCGTCTAGCAGCTAGTTCCCTCCGAAGTTTCCCTCAGGATAGCTGGAGCCCACGTACGAGTTCTATCGGGTAAAGCCAATGATTAGAGGCATCGGGGGCGCAACACCCTCGACCTATTCTCAAACATTAAATAGGTAGGACGGTGCGGTTGCTTCATTGAGCCGCGCCAAGGAATCGAGAGCTCCAAGTGGGCCATTTTTGGTAAGCAGAACTGGCAATGTGAGATGAACTGGAAGTTCACCCCTCTGCTATGTGAGAGGAAGAGGTGAACTCATTGCCTCGACTATTTTTCCAACTTGAACTTTGCCTCTTGCTTGAGTTCGTAGGAGCGAACTGCTCAGCAACTAACTTCCATTCTTGCGTTATAACCACTTCAATTCATAAGCCCAATACAAATGAAAAATCACAAAATTACATAGAAATAATGAAAGTTTAAGCTTTTGAAAAATAGTAAAATTAATTGTTTAACCACATAATTCTCACTCCCCCTCACCAATGAAGACAGTACCATGTTTTAAACATAGTTGAAAGTGGATTCAATAGGACTTGCTACCATGGTTTATGGTTCAAGCTTATGGGAATGGAAAATTTAGGACAAAAGGAGTTGGTTTTGATACCAAACTCGTTGGTTGCAGGATTGTAATAAATATCTGATTAAAAAATAATTAATTTGTGCTAGAAGGAGCACAGATACAGAGTATTTCTACGCTCTGTCTCAAATACTCTGTCTCTTCATTTCAGTGTAATTTCCATATACTACACACTCTCTATTGCATTATATTATATATGGGGCGGTGTTTAAACAGCCAATTGTTAATTTGAATTGTTCTATTGTGTGTACAATAGAAATCTAGTTTAGATTTGAATCCTTGAGAACCAAGGCTACCATGCTCTAGAGTTTGGTGCAATAAATCATTTTGTTCAGAATCCTTGAGAACCAAGACTACCATGCTCTAGAGTTCGACGGAATAAATCATTTTGATTTTTCTTCTTCAAGGATGAGTTGTCAAATGTCAGCTATGTTTCCCAAGTTTTCCAGACTACAAATTAATGTTTTTTTATTTTTTATTTTATTATTTATTATATATATATATATATATAATAACAATAACGTGTAGCAAAGGTGGCCAAATTGGCCAAATACCATCAATTTTTGAACTTTTTTGAATGAAAACACTGTTTCGGAAATAAACAGGAATCTACCATCTTTTTAAGTACTCGAGTTTGGTGAACTCGAGTACTACATTTTCCAGTTCCACCGTGGCACAATGACATGGCATTTGGATTTAAAAATTCTGCTTGGTACTTGAGCTTCGTGAGCTCGAGTACTTGCGGGTAGGCAGCTAAACTCAACCTTATTTTTGCTACTCTCACTCCTCACTTTCACTTCTCACTCTCACTCACAGAACAGACTCTCACTCACACACTCTCACTCTCCTTCACACCTAAAGCCCAAACCCTCACACTATCGGCGGCAAAGAACCCGTCGACGGTAGAAGACTTCGTCGGCGAGCTCTCGCTCTCAGTCTTGCTATCTCCCTCTCAATCTCGCTATCATCTCCCTCTCAGTCTCGCTCTCGCTCTCTTCTTCGGCAGCAGAAGCTCTTCTTCTTGTCCATTTCTCATGGCAATACAAGTTTGTCACTCTAACTTTTCTCTTCTTCGTTGACCTCTCTAATCCTCTATTTCTACTAAATCTAAATCCATATAGGCTCTGGGATGTGGGTTTCATTTGTTTAATTTTTTTTTTTTTTTTTTTTTTTTGTGGGTTTGCTTCGGTTTCATTTGATTTATTGTGGGTTTTGTTGGGGTTTTGTTCATTTGTTTGTGTGTTTTGTTTGATCCTTTTCCATTCCTGTCATCAAAATTTTAATTAGACACATTGTTTTTGAAATTTGTAGGACAAGAAAAAAGAACAATGTAAATTCTTTGATTTGTTTTTTTTTTATTCTAATGATTTATATATATCTTTGTACCTAAAACTGTGGTGATGTATTGACATATATGGTTGATAGTGATAATTTCAAAATCAGAGTCAGATAATTATCACTTTGAGGAGATGACTTTACTAGGCAACTAACACTGCAGACTTGGTTTATACTTTGATGAGGAGATGGGGCTATAATGGTTTCCATTGTAGTTTCTACTAAAACTAATTTAGGCAATTACAAATACCGTCCCTGTGGAATACCCTTAAAACTAGCAACTATCTCATGTTTTATTTTGTGACACTTACCTCCCTTGTGTTTAGTAATGGACTAACAAACTAATGCTGTTAAGGCAACGTGAATACGCACAGCTTCTCTTTCTCCCCTACTTGACTAACTACTCATCAAAGTAAATTGGGGTAGAATGTTCTTTTTATCAATTCTTTTCTAGTAAGTTCATTTGCCACATCATCAAATTCTGTTTTTGATAAATGGAAATGTCTAATAGAGCAAGCCACAGGGGAGGTGAGTGTCACAAAATAAAGCACACGGTAGTTCCTTGTTTTAAGAGTATACCACTAGGATGGTATCTATAATTCTCTTAAGTCATAAATGCCCTATTAGTCTAAAAATACAACGAGTGGCTTATACATAAAAGCATGGACTTTTGGAGTTGGATTCAGATTGGGGTTCTTGATCAAGAACTTAAGTGTCTTAATTGATCAAGCTGGGTAAGTGGGTAATAAAGAAGTGTGGCAGTAGGTACTCGAGTTTCAGAAACTCGGGTACCAAGCTGCCTTATTGAAATTGGCCCAGGGTTTTTTTGGCCGAGGGGTTTTTTTCAAAAAACTTTGTTAAGGCAAATTGGTACCCGAGTTTCAGAAACTCGGGTACCCATCTGCCTTAGTCCATTTGGCCCAGGGCTTTTAAAAAAAAACATTGCTAAGGCAGATTGGTACCCGAGTTTCTGAAACTCGGGTACCAATCTGCCTTAGTCCATTTGGCCCATGGTTTTTTTGGCCCAGGTTTTTTTTTTTTAAAATGTGTTAAGGCAGATTGGTACCCGAGTTTAGGAAACTTGGGTACCAATCTGGCCAAGCGCACACTCTGTATGTGGCCATTACAGAATGGTACCCGAGTTTGCTAAACTCGGGTAGCATAGTAATATAGTACTCGAGCTTCGTGGGCTCGAGTACTAAGCGGAATTTTTAATCCAAGTTCCATGTCATTGTGCCACGGTGGAACTGGAAAATGTACTACTCAGGTTCACCAAACTCGAGTACTTAAAAAGGTGGTAGATTCCTATTTATTTCCGAAACAGTGTTTTCGTGCAAAAAAGTTCAAAAATTGATGGTATTTGGCCAATTTGGCCTAGCAAAGGTTGCATTCTGTTACTATTTTGAAAACCACTTCTAGTACAGTTCCTACTTCCTACCCTATTCTACTTTACAAATTGGGAAATTGTTAGTTCACAGGCTTTGTTGTACACATTGAACACAGAATTTATTTTTTGAACTAAAATCATGACTCTCAAAAGCTGAAATATGTGTACTTTGTGTAATAGGTACTGTATAATAGACAATGCCCATGACCATAAAAAAAAAAAATTAAACCATATAACTTAGGTTCTTTTATTAAATTTAACTATGTGATAAACAACCAGAATTTTTTTTTTTTAATAACAAATAAATTCAACCAATTAATACAACCACATTGTTCAATTTAATTAAGAGATTTAAGGCACAGCATTTGAGGAATCTTATATAAATTTTATCCATTGCATGAATGGTTTCGATTAAGTCCCCTTCACACCAGACAAATGAGATGTAAACCAAAATCTAGTCTCTATCATGTGAATCCATCAAAAAAAAAAAAAAACTAAATGGTTCAAATTACCAAAGCCTTGGTTTGTTTGAATTAATTTACAAATTAAGGAGTACATTAATATGAAGGGAGTGCCTATGCTTACACCAAAATTTTTACAAGCTGGATATAAATATGTGTGTGTGTGTGTGTGATATTACAGAAATCAGCATATGTTCCCCAAAACTTCTCTCAAGAAGTAACCTTGGTCGAGCTCAAGTGAGATCATAGTCTTCAAAAAAGGGTCGCCCACAATTTCAGCAGCTGTTTTTGCGTATGGAGCTTCATGATTAAAAACCAAGCCGACTTGCTCTGAACTTGCTGCATGATTATCACCAGGAATTTCGATGTCATCAGAGTTCTTGCCAGTGAGTTCTTGAACTATTTTGCGAAACTCAGAAGCATGACAAGCTCTTACCATCGTTGGGCTAGATATATATGTTATCTTGATGGGTTTTTGCTTAGATTTTGTGAGTTTTTCATTCTTAGGGAGGTGATGATAACTTTGTTTTGTAAGCTTGCCCATCTGCATATATGATGTGAGCTATAGAGAGAGAGAGAGAGAGAGAGAGAGAGAGAAAGGTATCAGAGGATATGTATTCGCTTCCTTCTTAATTAGTAACATGCTTTTTATAAGCTTTATATTTGCTTCCTTGATTGAGACATTGGGAAATGGTTTTTATAAACGAGGTGTGCGTAGGAAAGGACAAATTGGTATGAGTATACGAAATGACTATAAAAAGTTGACTGTAGAAAGTAGTTTCAACTTTCAAGACCATGCATGCAAGAGACCAATAGTCTAATACAACTTTCTTTTGCTGGCGCCGTTCTAAACTGACTGCCAAAGCCAAATAAATTATAGTTCTTGATTCTGAAAACTTACAATATAGTCAAGATATTAATAATCATTAAGAATTAACTATAATCGCAGTAGATATTACCTAAAGGTGAAAAAATAAATAAAGAGTCAAAGATATATACCTAATAAAGTGAAAGAGCACTCTTGTTTATCCAAAGTTTCTTGGCAAATATTTGGGCGGATGCATAAATGATAGATTAATGTATTTTGTTTTTCATGACTTTCTTGATTCATGCGCTTTCTTGACCAATTAAAATTTTGTTCAAGACATTAGACATTCAACAAAGAGTAGCTAGAATAGGAACCCTTTGTCATTAAAGAAAACGTCAATAACATCGTCAAAATAATATTAACAAAACATATCACGAGAAAGAAATCTATATAGAGTATAGATAACGCTAAGGTGAAAACCAACTCAGATTGCCTTCCTACTTTTTTTTAAATAAAAATAAATAAATAAATAACATCAACAAGAAGACAAACAGCATAATTGCCACTGGAATGCATGTAGCATCCTTATTAAATTCACAAGCCCTTAGAATTGCACCAAAAATTACAAATTATCGCTTTTTTTTTTCTTCTTTTTTTTTTTTTATTTTTTTTTTTTTGGTCTTCTTAATTGTTTGCTTATGGCCACCTTAAACCCTATATTTCTCATTGATTTCATTCTCTATATGTCAGATCATGAATTAGTAATTCATCTAATATTCAAAAAATAATAAATAAATAAAAAAACAAAAATCCAATTGTTTGGAATTTTTTCCAAAGTTACATGTTGACCTGGGAAGTGGGAAAATCCCTCCTCCTCCCCTCTCCCCTCATCTTTTTTGGGAACATTTCTGGAAACATTTCGTTTTCCATTGTATAGAATTATATTGATGAGTAATATATAGAAAAATATCACTTAGCCTCCTTTTTTTTTTAAATCTTTATATTCTTGTTAATATAAACATATTTATAGATAATACTAAAATAAATTAAATCATAATCCTCCCAAAATATTTGTCAAGTGATGATATATCTCAAATCACATGTGTTTAAATATTTAGAAGCCACATGAATACTATATAAAATAATTTCTTTAATAATTTTTCAATTATAGAATATGGTTAAAACAATTATAAATGGTAGACATACGATAAAAACAATTGAAAATTAAATGGTATTACAAGAAAGGAATCAAGTTTGATAAAATATTATTACATTTTACAATTAATATATATATATATATATATATATAATTTTACATCTAAATAATTTCAAAAGAAAAGCATAAAATATAAAATGAATTCTTAAAATTATTCTACATGTAAATGAGAATGACAATGACTTTTTTTTAAGCTTGTAGTTTGTCGATCTTAATTCCCTTTAGATATAGTTGTGTGCGTCCAATTCTCGGTTAATGGGCCTACTGTGTGATTGGGCTCACAATTTATTTGTTATCACTACAACAAAAGTGGGCTATAGTGACAAAAACATTTCGTCACAATATGTCCTTATTTCGTCACGAATACATATGGTGACAAAATAGTGACGAAAAAACATTCGTCAACTAAGCTCCGTCACCTTTTATATTGGTGATGAAAATGTTTCATCACCAAAAAAGAAAAGATAGGTGAAGAAATTTTTTCGTCACCAATAAAAAATGATAGGTGACAAAAGTTTTTTGTCACCTAATGTTTTCGTCACTAAACCTTATTTTCAGTGACAAAATATTTCGTCACCAAATATATATTTTTTCCAATATCAATAGATTAGGTGACGAAATTTTGCGTCACCGATTGTTTTTTTTTTTTTTTTACTTCAATAGATCAGGTGACGAATTATTTCGTCACCAATTTTTGCTTATAGTCAGATATGGCGAAGAAAATTATCGTCACCAATTTTATTTTTTTATTAATATTCTTTACATTTACTTGCCATTATATTAACCTGTTCATTTCTAACCAAATCCATAAAATAAAATAAAAACACATCCATTCATTTCAAACCAAATCCATAAAAAAACATCCATACAATCTAAAAATGCAATAAAGATGTTCACAAAGTAATTACAACCATTTATATACAAATGATGTCTTAGCTTCCAAACTTTACAGAAAATTATTT